>NC_068441.1:47497897-47645397 GCF_023373465.1 Oncorhynchus keta | reverse complement strand
ATATCCTCCCCTTTTCTCTATTAGAATAGCCTTCTGTTTAGTGGTTCGTAAACTAACTATAGTTTGAGTTATAGTTAGTATATAGTTATATTGAGTTTTAGTGCTCTTTACCTAGTTATTACAGTATGTGGACCTAGAATCTACCAAAATGACGCGAGATTTGACTTGATTAACGGCAGGACTACACTTGTTCTCAGTACTCTCAAATTGAATTTGTGAAGCATTACTGAAGCTTCAGTACACAGAGCCAGAGAAAGACGGTGTGACTAAAAAGCTATATATTTGCGGATTGCCCTTTTGATTTGGGTCCAGGAAACAGGCTCTTAGAGTCTGACATTCAAGTAATGAGTTGCATAAAAAAAAAAAAAATGGTTTGTGAATAATTGTGAATATTACTGCAGTCGTCAAAATCTCTTTCTCTTTCAGTTAAACAGCCCTGTCGTTTTGATCATATTCTCCCGTTTAACTTGCTATAGATGGTTAAAATAGAACTAACTGACGTGAAATACTCTTTCTCCTAAGGGAGTAATTATCTCTTGACAACTCTTGACAGATAGAAATGTGCCACAAAGGGAGAACACCGCGTTAACAACAACAATATTAATTGGCGTATTGTTTGGCAGATGTTGAGTTATTATTCATGAAATATATTATTTTGACTATCAAGTGGAACATTGGTTAAAATGTAGATTTACTGCATGTTTACAATCTACGAGCACATGTCATGTTGAACACATTAGTTAATGTAGTTGATGTAAATTGTTACCTGCAAGCAAGAAGAAAAAGATCATACAAAATCGCTAAAAGGGATATGTTGGAGTTAGTTTATTTTGTGTGTTGAAAAGTATATGGTTGCTAGTCCTCTACACCAGGGGTTCCTAATCTCAGTCCTGGGGCTCCCCCAGGTTGCACATTTAGCTTTTTGCACTAGCACTTACACAGCTGATTCAATCTTGATGATGTGGTTATTTGAATCAGCTGTGTAGTCCACCCAGGGAGGGCCCCAGGACCGAATTTAGGAAACCCTGCTCTACTCTGCACTTGGAGTACCGATATATCTTCTATATAGATGCTATGGCAAGATATACAATACAATACAACTTGTCCATACTAAAGGGCCCGACGGTAACGGGGAATGTCTTGAGGATGTGAACCCAGCAGCCCGTCCAGCTCTTTTTTTATTATTTATTTCATCAACCGATGCGGGAATCGAACCGACCACCTTTCAGCTACAGGTCCAACTCCTTAGCCTCTGTGCTACCTACCACCCCTAGTATAGATGATTGATAACATCATGTATTCTTAAGGTTCACAAATCAAGCCAACCACTGACACCACAGCCTGACACAGATAAATCAAACTGGAGGACCAGTCTTATTTACCTCTCCTGTGTGTGTGTGTGTGTGTGTGTGTGTGTGTGTGTGTGTGTGTGTGTGTGTGTGTGTGTGTGTGTGTGTGTGTGTGTGTGTGTGTGTGTGTGACACCATCAGAGGAGAGGATCCCTCCACTGCAGCATAAGAGGCCCAGGGCAGCGCAATCTCACACACACACACGCACACATGCACACGCACACACACACACACACACACACACACACACACACACACACACACACACACACACACACACACACACACACACACACACACACACACACACACACACACACACACACACACACACACACACACACACACACAAGCTGGGAGACGAAGATGAATCAACTTTCTCTTCCATACAGCCACACCAGATCAATAATCTCTTCTGTACAGCCATACAAGATCAATAATTTCTTCTGTACAGCCACACCAGATCAACAATCTCTTCTGTACAGCCATACAACATCAATAATCTCTTCTGTACAGCCACACCAGATCAACAATCTCTTCTGTACAGCCACACCAGATCAACAATCTGTTCTGTACAGCCACACCAGATCGACTTTCTCTTCCCTACACGTCTTTAATCCCTCCTGCTGCTAACTACTCCCACACCGCCCTCCCCATCCCCTCCTCCTCTGAAAATGTGTGAGAGTAGCAGAGAGAGAGGAGAGGCAGAGAGAGAGAGCGGAGAGGCAGAGAGAGAGAGAATGAGAGAGAGAAAGAGAGGAGAGGCAGAGAGAGAGAGAGAGGAAAGGCAGAGAGAGAGCAAGAGAGAGGAGAGGCAGAGAGAGAGAGCGGAGAGAGAGAGAGAGAGAAAGAGTAGGAGAGAGAGAGAGAGAGAGAGAGAGAGGCAGAGAGAGTCGGTGGAGAGAGAGAGAAGAGGCAGTCTTTGAGGGACGGTGGATATTGATTGTTTCCATTGTGGTATAATTGCAATTAAAGGTTGCAAATAGGCCTGCTGTGGATCAGTTACAAAGCTGTCACACTCCAGGAAGCATCGCAGTGTTGATGCCTCCCTCCCAGCACCTTCAGACCAAAACCGCTAATGATACCATGAAGACTCCCCATAGACATCACTATCATAGCATGCAATATGTAAGCATTTAGCGCTTTGTAATACACAAATACAGTGAGATTCCCCATAGACAGGACATATCAGTATAATATCAGTAGAATACACTCTTAGAAGAAATGGTTCTAAAAGCGTTCGTTGCAGAGGGATCGGGTTCTACCAAGAACCGTTTTGATCTGAAGAACCCTTTTTGGAAGACAAGGGTTCTTTGTAAGGCAAGGCATTCTACCTAGAAAATGTACCATCCTAAGAAGCGTTTTTTGAAGTGTTTCAAAAAACTGTGTTTTTGTATGTACATTGATTGGTTGATTGATTAATTTTATGCTACAAAAAGATAAATAGAATACTTTCTTTTTTTTACTAATACAATCTGTTGTTGAACCTGTTACTGAGATGGTTGTTCCAGTTAATTAAGATGATTGAGGTAGTCTCAGTATTCAATCTTTCCTACCCTGGCAGTCATTCTGTTGCGGATGATAAAATCCACTTGTTGGATATCCTCACTCTTTCTGGATTCCAATAGGAATTAAACATCACATTGCAAGCCAGCATAATGTGACTTGCAGGCCTGATGTGGCCTGTAAACCAGGAGTTTTCTAACACCACCAACTGTGTTATAACTAGGGCCTCAAAGAAAGGCCTTATGATATATGTAATGTTTTGTCATTAATAACCTCATTTTAAATGATAATACGGCTGGTGCAACTGTTCATAGAGTGTTCCAGAAAGAACCTTGAGATTATACAAATGTTCTTAGTAGAACTTAGAACTTAGAACTTAGTAGTAGAACTTAGTAGCAGCTTACCGATCACTGTACCTGTACACAGCCAATCTGTAAATAGCACACCCAACTACCTCATCCCCATATTGTTATTTATCCTCTTGCTCCTTTGCACGCCAGTATCTCTACTTGCACATCATCATCTGCACATCTATCACTCCAGTGTTTATGCTAAATTGTAATTATTTCACCTCTGTGGCCTATCTAACAATTCACAACAATACACACAAATCTAAAGTTATAGAATGAAATTAAGAAATATATAAATATTAGATAGATACTAGATTGGCTAAATATGTGTATGTGAAGGGTTCTAGAACAAGTTTATAATCTAAAAGTTATTCTTAGAACCCTTTACGAAGGGTACTACCCTCTACGAAGAGTACTACCCTCTACGAAGGGTTCTACCTTCTAAGGAAGGGTACTACCCTCTATGAAGGGTACTACCCTCTACGAAGAGTACTACCCTCTATGAAGGGTACTACCCTCTATGAAGGGTACTAGCCTCTGTGAAGAGTACTACCCTCTATGAAGGGTTCTACCCTCTATGAAGGGTACTAGCCTCTATGAAGGGTACTAGCCTCTATGAAGGGTACTACCCTATATGAAGAGTACTAGCCTCTATGAAGGGTACTAGCCCATATGAAGGGTACTAGCCCATATGAAGGGTACTAGCCTCTATGAAGGGTTCTACCCTCTATGAAGGGTACTAGCCTCTATGAAGGGTACTAGCCTCTATGAAGGGTACTACCCTATATGAAGAGTACTAGCCTCTATGAAGGGTACTAGCCCATATGAAGGGTACTAGCCCATATGAAGGGTACTAGCCTCTATGAAGGGTTCTACCCTCTATGAAGGGTACTAGCCTCTATGAAGGGTACTAGCCTCTATGAAGGGTACTACCCTATATGAAGAGTACTAGCCTCTATGAAGGGTACTAGCCCATATGAAGGGTACTAGCCCATATGAAGGGTACTAGCCTCTATGAAGGGTACTAGCCTCTATGAAGGCTACTACCCTCTATGAAGGGTACTAGCCCATATGAAGGGTACTAGCCCATATGAAGGGTACTAGCCTCAATGAACCCTTCACATACACATATTTAGCAGATGTTATTGCAGGTGGAATATATAAATATTAGGATGAGCAATGTCAGAGTGGAATTTACTAAAATATAGTAGAATAGAATACAGTATATACATATGAGATGAGTAAAGCAAAAATATGTAAACATTATTAAAGTGACCAGTGATTCCATGTCTATGTATATGGGTCAGCAGTCTCTAAGGTGAGGGTTGCGTAACCGGGTGGAAGCCGGCTAGTGATGACTATTTAACAGTCTGATGGCCTTGAGATAGAAGCTGTTTTTCAGTCTCTCGGTCACAGCTTTGATGCACCTGTACCGACCTCGCCTTCTGGATGATAGCGGGGTGAAGTCAGTAGGTCACATGACCAAGGAGCTATTGAAATTTTAAACATTGAAAAACATTGAAAATTCATATAAATTGAAAGCTGTTGAAATTCCAAGATATAAATAAATAATTTAAAATAGTGCAGGATATAAATTGACACAAAAAAGTGTGTGCAATGTGTGTCTATGCCATCGGGTTGGCTAGAACCAGTTTTGAAAGTTTTAGGAGTAATGGTTAATTAAAGAGCTATTGAAATTTGAAAAATGTGATTCGTCACTATGTTGACGGTCCTTAACTGCTGTTGGTGTACGTAAGGAAAACTGTCCACCCTGAAACATTAAGGCTCATCTGGAGATGGTGCTGGCTAAGGCTAAAACTGGCAAGTGTAGAGAGCATAGGGATATTGTTATCCACGTCGGCATCAATGAAGTTAGGATGAAACAGTCAGAGGTCACCACATAGCTTCAGCGTGTAAATCAGCTAGAAAGATGTGTCGGCATCGAGTAATTGTCTCTGGCCCCCTCCCAGTTAGGGAGAGTGATGAGCTCTACAGCAGAGTCTCACAAGTCAATCGCTGGTTGAAAACAGTTTTCTGCCCCTCCCAAAAAAATAGAATTTGTAGATTATTGGCCCTCTTTCTGTCTCACCCACAAACAGGACCAAGCCTGGCCTGTTGAGGAGTGAAGGACTCCATCCTAGCTGGAGGGATGCTCTCATTTTATCTATCAACATAGACAGGGCTCTAACTCCTCTAGCTCTACAGTGAGATAGGGTGTAGGCCAGGCAGCAGGCTGTTAGCCAGCCTGCCAGCTTAGTGGAGTCTGCCACTAGCACAGTCAGTGTAGTCAGCTCAGCTATCCCCATTGAGACCGTGTCTGTGCCTCAATCTAGGTTGGGCAAAACTAAACATGGCGGTGTTCGCCTTAGCAATCTCACTAGGATAAAGACCACCTCCATTCCTGCCATTATTGAAAGAGATTGTGATACCTCACATCTCAAAATAGGGCTACTTCATGTTAGATCCCTCACTTCCAAGGTAGTTGTAGTCAATTAACTAATCACTGATGATAATCTTGATGTGATTGGCCTGACTGAAACACGGTGCCACGACTCCCACCGAAGGTGGCTCCCCTGCCTGTTCGGGCGGCGCTCAGCGGTCGTCGACTAGCGATCACTTTTTCCTTTTCCTTTCATTTTGTCTTATTGGTTGCACATGTTCCCTGTTTCGTTTCTTGATTTATGTCTATTTAAGCCTGTTAGGTACGCCTAGGTTTGTGGGTTGTGGATGTGTTTGCCTGTTTGTTTTCTGCGGACTGTTTACGCTTTACCGAACCCTCTGCTCTCTGTGCCTGACTCCAACCCACAACTCCTAGTAAACTATGACACATGGCTTAAGCCTGATGAATTTACTGTGTTAAATGAGGCCTCACCTCCTGGTTACCCTAGTGACCATATCACCCGAGCATCCCGCAAAAGGCGGAGGTGTTGCTAACATTTACGATAGAACATTTCAATTTACAAAAAAAAAAAAAGACTGGGTTTTCGTCTTTTGAGTTTCTAGTCATGAAATCTATGCAGCCTACTCAATCCCTTTTTATAGCTACTGTTTACATGCCTACTGGGCTATATACAACATTCATCACTGAGTTCCCTGAATTCCTATTGGACCTTGTAGTCATTTTTGGTGACTTTAATATTCACATGGAAAAGTCCACAGACCCACTCCAAAAGGCTTGCGGAGCCGTCATCGACTCGGTGGGTTTTGTCCAACATGTCTCCAGACCTACTCACTATCACAGTCATACTCTGGACCTACTCACTATCACAGTCATACTCTGGACCTAGTTTTGTCCAGCGGAATAAATGTTGTGGATCTTTTTCCCTCAAAATCCTGGACTATCGGACCACCATTTGATTACGTTTGCAATCGCAACAAATAATCTGCTCAGACCCCAACCAAGGATCATCAAAAGCCGTGCTATAAATTCTCGGACAACCCAGAGATTCCTAGATGCCCTTCCAGACTCCCTCCACCTACCCAAGGTGTCAGAGTACAAAAATCAGTTAACCACCTAACTGAGGAACTCAATTTAACCTTGCGTAATACCCTAGATGCAGTCTCACCCCTAAAAACAAAAAACACTAGCTCCCTGGTATACAGAAAATACCCGAGCTCTGAAGCAAGCTTCCAGGAAATTGGAACGGAAATGGCACCACACCAAACTGGAAGTCTTCCGACTAGTTTGAGTTTATTTTATTTTTACAGGGACAGTGCACATTAATCAACGTTTCAGTAAAAGTGCTGGTTTTAGCCAATCGGCTAATTTTCAACCGCAGTCCCTGGGCAGGTTATTGAAAACAATTACAATATAGACAATCATTGAGCAGTAAGCACATGCAGAGCAACATAGGACAAGCAACACATAAAAGCAACAAAGTGTTTCCACACCTCACAAGCTACAGACAACAGACAACATGGAAAGTGGCAACACACAGCTAGGGATTCACAAATCTGATTGGCCTTTAGCCATGTCTTCATACATTTTGTGAAAGTATGATATGTGGTGCAGTTATGTGTGTCTGATGGCAGTGTATTCCAGACATGGGAAGCTCTCACAGAGAAAGCAGATTTACTGAAGGTGCTTTTCCTTCAGGGAACTATACAGTCACCTCTCATGGCAGACCTTGTGGGTCTGCTGCCATATGTTTGGGTTTTCTGTTTAACAAAAATACTGAGTGGAGGGGGAGCCAGGCCATTTAGGATCTTGAATACAAGACATGCGTCGGTTTATTGCACAAGATTTTCCCAACTCAGGAGCTCATGCTTTCTGAGGATGTAACAGTGATGATGGCTATTGGGCTTCCTATCAAGCACTTTGAGAGCCTGTTTGTAGACAGGCTGAATAGGTTTAAATGGAAAGACAGTACCGTGCAGTATTGAAAAACCCTCACTGCTGCTCGATTATCCTATTTTTCCAACTTAATTGAGGAAAATAAGAACAATCCAAAATGTATTTTTGATACTGTCGCAAAGCTAACTAAAAAGCAGCATTCCCCAAGAGAGGATGGCTTTCACTTCAGCAGTGATAAATTCATGAACTTATTTGACAAAAAGATCATGATCATTAGAAAACAAATGATGGACTCCTCTTTAAATCTGCGTTTTCCTCCAAATCTCAGTTGTCCTGAGTCTGCACAACCCTGCCAGGACCTAGGATCAACGGAGACACTCTTAGTACTATCTCTTGACACATTGATGAAAATAATCATGGCCTCTAAACCTTCAAGCTGAATACTGGACCCTATTCCAACTAAACTACTGAAAGAGCTGCTTCCTGTGCTTGGCCCTCCTATGTTGAACATAATAAACGGCTCTCTATCCACCGGATGTGTAACAAACTCACTAAAAGTGCCAGTAATAAAGCCTCTCTTGAAAAGCCAAACCTTGACCTAGAAAATATAAAAACCTATCGGCCGATATCGAATCTCCCATTCCTCTGAAATTGTTTTGAAAAAGCTGTTGCGTAGCAACTCACTGCCTTCCTGAAGACACACAATGAATACGAAATACTTCAGTCTGGTTTTAGACCCCATCATAGCACTGAGACTGCACTTGTGAAGGTGGTAAATGACCTTTTAATGGCGTTAGACCGAGGCTCTCCATCTATCCTCGTGCTCGTAGAACTTAGTGATGCTTTTGATACCATCTATGACGACATTCTTTTGGAGAGATTGGAAATCCAAATTGGTCTACATGGACAAGTTCAATGTTTTACCTCTTGGTGATGTGATTCGGAAACATAATGTTAACTTTCACTGCTATGCGGACGACACAGCTGTACATTTCAATCAAACATGGTGAAGCCCCAAAATTGCCCTCCCTGGAAGCCTGTGTTTCAAACATAAGGAAGTGGGTGGCGGCAAATGTTTTACTTTTAAACTAGGCCAAAACAGAGATGCTTGTTCTAGGTCCCAAAAAACAAAGAGATCTTCTGTTGAATCTGACAAATAATCTTGATGGTTGTATAGTCGTCTCAAATTAAACTGTGAAGGACCTCGACGTTACTCTGGACCCTGATCTCTCTTTTGACGAACATATCAAGAACATTTCAAGGACAGTTTTTTTTCCATCCAAGTTACACTGCAAAAATCTGAAACTCTCCGTCCAAAAATGATGCAGAAAAATGTGTCCTTGCTTTTATCTCTTCTAGGTTAGACTATTGCAATGCTCTACTTTCCGGCTACCCGGATAAAGCACTAAATAATCTTCAGTTAGTGCTAAATACGACTGCTAGAATCCTGACTAGAACCCCAAAATTTGATCACCTTACTCCAGTGCTAGCCTCCATACACTGGCTTCCTGTTAAAGCTAGGGGTGTTTTTAAGGTTTTACTGCTAACTTACAAAAGCATTACACAGGCTTGCTCCTACCTATCACTCCGATTTGGTCTGTGAGGATGACAGACAGACAGACTCCTGCTGAACCTGTGAGGATGACGGACAGACAGACTCCTGCAGGGCCTGTGAGGATGACAGACAGACAGACTCCTGCTGGGCCTGTGAGGATGACAGACAGACTCCTACTGGGCCTGTGAGGATGACAGACAGACTCCTGCTGGGCCTGTGAGGATGACAGACAGACTCCTGCTGGGCCTGCGAGGATGACAGACAGACTCCTGCTCAGCCTGTGAGGATGACAGACAAGACTCCTGCTGGGCCTGTGAGGATGACAGACAGACTCCTGCTGGGCCTGTGAGGATGACAGACAGACTCCTACTGGGCCTGTGAGGATGACAGACAGACTCCTGCTGGGCCTGTGAGGATGACATAGTGGGAGAGGAAGACGTAGTCAGACAGAGAAACATTCAACTGGGAAATGAAGCAGAACTACAATAATCCAGATGTGATGAGAATACAGCAATATGTTAAACACACTTTATTCAACACGTATAACTGGGAGGCGATGGGGAAATATCATCAAATCTATATCTACGGAAGCTAAAAATACACCTATTATCCAGAGGTGATGAAAAACATCACTCAAGAACACATTTAATACATTAAATTCCATTTCCACATGCGTACCTACTGGATCGTGTCCCCTCTGTCGTGAAAGACAGATGATTGTCAAATCTCATAGCTAGCTAGAGTAGCGGAGATTACACAGGACAGATGCATTTTAACGAGTATATTAAAGTCAAATAAACATTTTTTTCACAAGATGATACTATGCTTTGCACACACACACACACACACACACACACACACACACACACACACACACACACACACACACACACACACACACACACACACACACACACACACACACACACACACACACACACACACACACACATACATACATCTACATGGACATCATAAGCAATGCACTAATGAATCCAAAAACCTACCCAGACTCACAACTTCTATCTACGAATCCCATTAGTTTTAGGATCTTTAATTTCCTGCCTCTGTGTCTGACATCTTTATGGGAACCGTCGTAATGAACGCTACGCTAATCAGGACAGAGACGCTGGTTGTGTCTGAAACAGCACCCTACCTCCGACGTAGTACACTACTTTTGATTAGAGCTCTATGGTAATAGGGTGCCATTTTAGACACAGATCACTGTATCAAGAACAAACATCTTTAATTATAACAGCTCCTCTCTTTGATCTCTCTCTCTCTCTCTCACCGTATTCAATTTATTCCCCTGGATGGGAGGACGGAGGGTAGAAAGGAATTGAGGAGAAGAGCGAGAGAAAGACGGTGGCGCAGGGGGCACTGATTGCGTCCATGAGAAAATCCCATTATTGTCCTCCTTGAACGTTAATTTACATTAAGGTTACGTCCCAGATGGCACCCTGTTTAGTGCACTACTTATGACCGGGGCCCATAGGGCTCTGTTGAAAAGTAAGGCACTTTTGTAAGGACTAGGGTAACAGTTGGGATGCATCCTTTAAACCCTTTTCCTGTTGTGACAGAGTGGGCTCGATTACTGTTTGGAATGGGTATCTTTAAAAAGAGATCCGTTTATAATCCAAAATACATGCAGTCATTTTTAATGACTTCTAGTCCTAATTAACGATATGTATAAATGGACTGCTGTGTTGAGGACGTGCCTATTATCCCTGTGTTCCAACAGTGTATTATTGTAGCTATCGGGATTGAGGCTTGGCCTGGGAAGACCTGGTGAATGGATGTTGAAAAGAGTTTGAATGTTCTTTCAATAAATAAACTTTGGGTTGAGACTAAGCTAATCCCCTCAATGAGAGCCAATGTCAAAGAGTTCACTGTGGAACACAGAACACAGAACAAAGAACATAGAATGCTTGATGAAGAGATCAACTTAAACTCAACATTCTCACAGTGAGTTTTTGACTTTGTCGCTCATGACTCATGGGGACTTAACAGCTACTTATAGATACACTGTGGAAGTTCAATTGTTAATTATTTACCTCAGTGTTGACCGTTGGTCTATAGTTCACATATACATATTACATTAATTTACTTATTATTTCATGAAACCATTATTCTACTGTTCTATCATGTACAGTAACTGTTTAAGAGACACATTGACTGAAGAGACCAGCAGCAAGCAAATAAAATCTCAGCATGAGCTGGGGATTAAATGCATCCATTTGCTCTTAAAGGGATACTTTGTGATTTTGACAATGATGCCCTTCATCTACTTCACCAGTTTCAAATTAACTAGAGAGGAAAACTAGAGAGAGTACATCACCAGCCAATGCTAACTAGTGTTAACACAATGACTAGCCTCAATGCCAAAATCCTGAAGTATCTCTTCATGTCACGTTCTGACCTTAGTTCCTTTATTTTGTCTTTGTGTTAGTATGGTCAGGGCGTGAGTTGGGGTGGGCAGTCTATGTTCGTTTTTCTAGGTTTTGTTTATATGTGTTTTGGCCTGGTATGGTTCTCAATCAGAGGCAGGTGGGGTGAATGTTTTCTGTTTAGTGTATGTCACCTTTTAGAACTGTTTAGTTTCATTCTTCGCTGTTATTTTTGTTTAGTGTTCTGTTGATTAAATGAACATAGACACGTACCACGCTGCATGTTGGTCCGATCTCTCCTACTCCTCCTCAGACGAGGACGACGGACGTTACACTTCAAGCAAATCGTTATGTCCCGCTAGGTCTGCCAAGAGACATGGTTGCAATACAAACAGTCAGAGCTAATATCACTGATTTGTTGTCTTTTAGCCCAACCCAGTGAGGGGTTATAATATGGGTCAGCACACCAATACATGTATGTACTACCACGCAGGTTTGGGGTCAATTCCATTTCAATTCCCATCAATTCAAGAAGTACAATGAACTTATAATTACAATTGCAAGTGTCTAGTAGCTACAAGTTGTACTTAAAAAAAAAAACAAAAAAAAAAAAAACAATTGCAAGTGTCTTCCATTTTTTTCAATTAGGACAATGTGGAATTGGTTTACTTTCTAAATGGATTGGAATTGAAATAGAATTGACCCCAACCCTGCTGCCAATGGAAATCGACTCCAAACTGCACTTAAACATGAAACTTAGTGGATGACCCCTTCTTTCTGATTGGTAAAATAGGGTGTAATGGAATTGCTGCAGATATTAATGACGTAACATAAGCAAAATATATGTTTTTTATTAAGAGACCGCACACTGCGACCTATGCTCTCATGTAGTTTAACGACACGGTTTCAACCCATAGGAGACCAAGTGAAGCCCTAAGGTTCGAAACATTGTCAAACTATAGAGAAGCATTGTAAAGCAGTGTTGCTTTTTTTGTTGTGGAAAATGTTCTATGATCTCCCACACCTGCTTAAAAACAGTAATAATGTCCAATAATGACAAACCAGAAGGAAATGCTCCTGGAAGTAATACAGGTGGGTCAGCTAACTTCACACAGGAACGTGAGGTGAGTTTAAGGCCTAGACCTTGGACAGATGTTCCCTGGTGTTGTACAAACATCTACATCACAGTCGGTCCAGACCAGACAGGAATCCCTGGTTGGATGATTCCATGGTGGATGATTCCATCCTTGCTAATTCTTTCAAGATTCCAGGAATCTTCCAACTGGGATTTCTGGGAAACTATGGTATTTTGGAAAAGTTACAGGAATTTTGCAACCCTAGAAAGGTCAGGTGGGGGGGTCCTTCCAAGTTCTGAGGGTATAACACATATCTCTCTGTCTCTCTCTCTCTCTCTCTCTCTCTCTCTCTCTCTCTCGGTGCATGCTGGGTGTTTTTGGAGTTTGAGTGTTTGGTGTGGAAAGCTCTATCCTAACTAACTTTCTTGATTCTATTCTTTTCTTTACATGTTATTTTCTATGGAGGGTTAATGCAATATTTGTTTTTAGCGGTATCCAAAGTTTCTTTTTTCAAAGTTAGGGTGGAAGAGGACAGAGTAACCTTCCGGGGGGTTGCAAGGTCTAGTGTGCGCAATGGCTTCTCAGCCTAGCGCGCAGGAGACGCTGTCGATACAGCATGGATTCAGGTGTGTTCCTGAGAACGGAGTTAAGGTGGAGGAGGTTCTGCTCCCGGTCGGTGAACAGGTAGGAGCTGAGTTTATACATTCTGCTTCTAGAATGAACAAAGCTGTGGTTGTGTTCATGAAAAGGGCTAATTTGGTCGGTAGGCTAATTGCTAGCGGAATAGTTGTAAGGGATGTGTTGGTGTCAATTTCACCTCTCTCTACCCCTTCAACAAGAGTTGTAGTGGCAAATTTGCCTCCGTTTATTACGGATGATCAAATTAGGAAAGAGCTGAGTCGTTTTGGTAAGTTTGCTAGCGGTTTCTGTGTACTGTCAGCAGGTTTTCAGGCAGATGCCGTTAAGCACGTTGTTTCATTCAGGAGGCAAGTGTTTATGTTTCTGAACAATAATGAGCAACAGCTAAATGTGCATTTTAAAGTGAGGCATGGGGAGGGGCTCTATGCAGGTTTTGCCAGCACAGATAGTCTACGGTGTTTTGAATGTGGGGATTTGGGGCACAAGAGCTTTGCGTGCCCACATAAAGGCCATAGACAAGGGGAGGGTACGAGTGCAAGGGGGGGAAATTGAGGTCAAAATGCAGGGGGTAAGGAGATGCAGACAGCAGAGGCTGGGTCTAGTCAGGCTAGAGATGGTGGAGAAGCAGAGGCTGGGTCTAGTGCTCATGCTATGGAGGGTGTTGTAGCTGAGGCTGGCCCTAGTCATGCTATGGAGGGTGGTGCAGATGATACTGCGTCTAGTCAGGTTATTCTAGTGGATGAGGAGAGTATAGTGGGGAAGTGTAAGAGATTAGGGGGGGAGGAGGGGGGTGTCAAGAGGAAAAATAAAAAGGGTGTGGACAAAGGCACCATGGAAATGTTGCCTGTTGCTGTGGGTGAGGCCCTAACCAGAGAGAAAGGGCAGGTGGTCAGGGTGGGAGATAGAGAAGAGGAGGAAAGTGAGTCTGAGGAAGAGGATGAGGAGGTATTTTTTCAGACTCCTCTTCAATTGGCCCGGAGCTGACAGCCAGTCAACCAGAGGGGTCTAAGTACACGTTGAGAGAACTGACAAGGTTCCTGAATGAGACTAAGGGAAAAAAGTTAATCTTGAGGCTTTTTTTCCTGATCCTAGAAAGTTTGTAAGATCAGTACAACATGCTATGAGAAATGAGGGCATGGTGTCCTCTCACCCAAGAAACGGTTTAGGTTGAGGAAGTGGGTCACAACAGTGCGTAAAGGTTTACCTTCAGACACTGTTTAAATGTTTAATTTCTTACTGACACTGGGGCTTTTTGAGCTTTGCTATTGGTCTATTTCTCTGCTGGCTTTTCTCCCACTTCTTATGGAGACTCTTCGGGTAGGCTCTCTCAATATAAATGGCGCCAGAGATGCGGGAAAGAGGAGTGTGTTGAGTGAATATGTGAAACAAAAAAAAGTACAGGTGTTGTTTCTGCAGGAGACGCATAGTGATGTGGTGAATGAAGTTGATTGGGGGCTCTGGTGGAAAGGGGCAAGTGTGTTGAGCCATGGGACAAATCTTAGTGCAGGGGTGGCAGTCCTTTTTGCAGAAATTAACAACATGTGTTTTGTCTTTATAAATGTGTATGCGCCTAACACAGGGAGAGAAAGAGGGGTTCTATTTGGGAGTCTTAGACAGGAACTCTCACAAGTAGCGCCTGAGGAGACGCTGGTGATCGGAGGTGACTGGAACTGTACAATGGATTTTACAAAAGACAGAAATGGGGAAGAGCCTCATGCAGTGTCAGTGGGAGTGGTAAGGGACATCTTTAATCAGTTTGACCTAGTGGATGTTTGGAGAACTAAACATCCAAACACAAGACAGTATACGTGGGTGAAGGTTTTTGGGGCTAGGGTGAGTGCAGCTCGACTTGATCGTTTTTACATGTCCAGGAATCAGAGCAATAGGCTGCTGGGTGCTACCATTCTCCCAGTGGGGTTTTCGGATCACCACATAACCATGGCTCGGCTGTCTATTTCACCAGGGCCCCGGCAGGCATCTTATTGGAAGTTCAATGTAAAGCTCTTACAAGATGCCACTTTTTGCTCAGGTTTCCAGACTTTTTGGGAAAGATGGGGGCAGCGAAGAGAGGAGTATGAGTCTCTGAGTCAGTGGTGGGATGTGGGGAAAGTGCAAATTCGGCTTTTCTGTCAACAGTACACAGCTCTCTCATCCTCAGAGGCTAGGAGAGTATTGGGGGAACTAGAGCGGTGTATTAGTGAGATGGAGGTAGAGATGGTGGGACAAGGCAATGTAGGCCTCCAGGCTAACTTAGCCGAATTACGTGGGGACCTGGGCAGTTTTTTCCAGGTTAAAGCAAAGGGAGCACTTGTAAGAGCTAGGTTCTCCATGCTCAAGGAGATGGATGCTCCCAGCTCCTTCTTCTTTGGTTTGGAAAGACAGAGCAGTGAAGCCAAGGGTATGCATTGTCTACGGCTGTCTGATGGGCGGGTGACCTCTGTGGTGGGGGAGATGCGGGAGCGGACTGTGGAGTTTTATACTGAATTGTATAGGGCAGAAATGTGTGATCCTATGTGTGCTCAGGTCTTGTTCGCAGGACTCCCTAAGCTCTCTCGGGCACAGAGGGATGAAATGGACATTCCTCTGTTGTCACATGAACTGGCAGAGGCAGTAACCCAGATGTCCCCCGGTCGTGCACCCGGGGTTGATGGACTTCCAGTGGAATTTTACAAAAAATTCTGGGAACAATTGGACAGGATTTCTTTTGCGTGTTGCGAGAATGCGTCGGGGTAGGAGAGTTGCCGATGAGCTGCCGTCGATCGGCTCTGACTCTCCTGCCCAAAAAAGGGGACTTGTGTGAACTTAAGAACTGGAGGCCTGTGGCATTACTCTGTGCGGACTACAAGATTTTTGCCAAGGTCCTCTCTAACAGACTGAAGTCCCATCTGGACTCTATAATACACAAGGACCAGACATATTGTGTACCGGGACGCTCAATCACGGACAACTTGTTCTTGATTAGGGACATGTTGGACTTGTTGAGAGGTTCTAATGTGAACTTTGGACTGGTCTCTTTAGATCAAGAGAAGGCTTTTGATAGAGTGGATCATGAGTATCTGTTTAATGTGATGTCTGTGTTTGGGTTTGGGTTTGGGAAGAGTTTTGTGACCTGTGTGAAGCTGTTGTATGCTGGGGCATCATGTATGGTTAAGGTGGGAGGGGGGCTCAGTAGGCCAGTCTGGGTGAGAAGGGGCATTAGACAAGGATGCCCTCTATCTGGGCAGCCGTACACACTAGCCATTGAGCCTTTTTTAGGACTGCTACGCAGGAGACTGCGGGGAGTGTGCTGGACAGGCATGGATGTGGTGACAGGAATTGCAGTCTCAGCATATGCAGATGATGTTTCTGTGATGGTCAGGGATGGGCAAGATATGCAGGAACTAGAGACCAGTCTGAAGGTGTACGAGGGAGCTTCATCAGCTAAGGTAAACTGGGGAAAGAGCAAAGCTCTGTTATGTGGGGCATGGGGGATAGGGCTCCTCCCTGCTTCCAGGGGGTTTGCAGTGGGGTTGTGTAGGGCTTAAAGTGTTGGGGGTGTACCTGGGCTCGGAGAGGTGGGTCAGCAAGAACTGGGAGGGGCTGACACAGGCAGTGGTGTCAAGACTGGCCAGGTGGAGGTGGCTCCTGTCCCAAGTGTCATATAGAGGGAGGGTGCTGATAATCAACAACCTGGTGGCATCTTCCTTGTGGCATAAACTGGCTGTCCTCAACCCCCCCGCCGGTCTGCTTGCAGACCTGCAACGCAAGCTGGTGGATTTTTTTTGGTCGGGACATCACTGGCTGAAGGCAGCAGTTTTGTACATGACCGTCCACGAAGGAGGACAGGGCCTGGTGGAACTGGAGAGCAGGATGGCTGCTTTCCGACTAAAGGCGGTGCAGAGACTGCTGTACCACACTGATGTTGGCTGGAGGGAACCAGCATGCGCGCTGCTGAGGAGAGCTGGCGGATTAGGGTTGGACCGGCAGCTGTTCCTCGTGAAGCTGGAGAGGCTGAGTACAGCAGGTCTCTCAGAGTTTTACTCTGCGGTGCTGAGGGCCTGGCAGCTGCTAAGGCCCACACGAGAAGGGGGTGTGGAGCCTGGGCAGTGGGTGTGGGAGGAGCCCATCTTCCACAACCCAGCCATCCCTTTGAGATCGGTTCAGTCGGCCACCCTGCAGAGGCAACTGATGGAAGGGGGTTTACAAAGGCTGGGTGACCTGAGACTGCTGGGAGAGGAGGGGTGGAAAACCCCGGAGGTCTTGGCGCAACAAACAGGAATAACGTCACTTAGGCTGCTGGAGAGATTCCTGGAGGAGGTCCAGGAGGCACTGTCGGAGCCGGTAAGGGGGTGTTTGAGAGGCCAAAGGGAGAGGGGCCACCAATGTTCCCGCCACTGCAGGTGACGGCAGAGACTGGAGACTGGCAAGGGGGTCTGGAGGACTTGTTAGATTTTAACACTCCGAGCCTGGGGGAGTTTGAGGGGGTGGGAGGTAAAGCCCTCTACAACCTCTGCGTTAAGGTGAGGAGCATCAGAAGCCTAACAGGAGTGAAGGCACATCAGTGGCAGGGGGTATGTGGGGCTGAGAGTATGGTGGGTTTTAGATGGAGGGCGCTCTACAAACCCCCAGTACCAAAGAGGTCAGGGGACCTCCAGTGGAGGGTTCTTCATGGAGCCCTGGCCACTAACAGCTGGTTGGCACGGGTTGATCCGGGAATTGGGCAGGGGTGTCCTTTCTGTCAAATGAAAGAAACTGTAATTCATGTGTTTTCTGTGTGCACCAGGTTAATGCCATTAATGTCTCTGTTGGAATGTCTGTGTGACAGGTTGGGGGTGGTTTTTGCTGTTGGGATGTTTATAATGGGATACAGGTATTCGAGTAAGGAGAAAGAAAAATGTGTTTTGTTGAATTTTCTGTTTGCTCAGGCAAAGTTAGCTATTTGGCTAACAAGGAGGAACAGGGTCAAAGGTGGGGGGATAACAGACCCTTTACTACTGTTTAATGGGATGGTCTCTGCGCGCCTTAGGGTTGAGTTTGAGTTCTATAAAATGATCAAATGTGTGGAGATGTTTGAGGAGATATGGTGTGTTGGGGGGGCTGTCTGTATTGCTGGGGAAGATGTTTTGGATATACGGTTGTAGGAGATGGTTTTTGTGTATTTTTATTTTTTTTAAATTTATTTTAGGAGTGGGGGGTGAGTTTTAAATGAATTAAGAATGTTTCAATAAAGCAAGACCAAAAGTCAAAGTCTCTCTCTCTCTTCTCTCTCTCTCTCTCTCTCTCTCTCTCTCTTCTTTCTCTTCTCTCTCTCTCTCTCTCTCTCTCTCTCTCTCCTCTAAGCTTATGGATGTTTTATGTTAAAAACATCCTAAAGATTGATTCCATACATCGATTGATTCCATACATCGTTTGACTTGTTTCTATGACCTGAGAAAAAGCACTTGCACACAGACCATGATGTCAGGTTGGCTTATTGGCTGAGCTGGCCAATCGGCGGTCTACTCGCATGAATAGCTTTAATGAGCGGTAAACATTAGCCTTCTTCTAGTGTCTCGTAGCCTAGTGGAACCAGCCTGATTGCTGCATTCACCATTCTGTGTACAGATTGGTGAATGTAGCGATCAGGCTGGTTCCATTGGGCTAAGTATCAGGAATCAAGGTAAGACCCAGATGCAGACACGTCAAATTGACAATGGTTTAATATTCCAACAGGGGGAGGCAATAGACAGGTCAAGGCAGGCAGAGGTCAACAATTCAGAGGTGGGGCAAAGGTACAGGTCGGCAGGCAGGCTCAGGGGCAGGCAGAGTGGTCAGGCAGGCAGGCTCAGAGTCAGGACAGGCAAGGGTCAAAACCAGGAGGGCGAGAAAAAGGTGAGACTGGAAAAAGCAGGAGTTGAGAACAAAAACGCTGGTTAACTTGACAAACAAGGCGAACTGACAACGGACAAACAGAGAACACAGGTATAAATACACAGGGGATAATGGGGAAGATGGGCGACACCTGGAGGGGGGTGGAGACAATTACAAGGACAGGTGAAACAGATCAGGGTGTGACGCTAAGTCAGATAGACAGACAGACAGACTCCTGCTGTTCCACCAAGCTGTCACTTGAAGAGGGTGTCACGCACCCCAATAAATCTGAGGCGGTACAGTATGTGAGGATGGCTGGGGGATGGTCCAGAGGGGGGCTATCTCCCCCATCCTGAAGTTGGAGAATTTAACATTTTTCAAACACCTGAAGCAGTTTTTCCTGCAATCTAAAGCCACAATCATTATGCTTAATTCTATGTAAATCAAATATAGATGTTTATTTTTCTGCATATCTAAGCATAGAGCTGTCTGTACCCTCCTGAATGGCGGTTAGTATTTTAAAGTCTGCCTACATCAGCTGGATGAATGGAGTAAGTTTGTCTAGGGACAGGAATTCCTTTTTGACATAGAGATGAATATGGGCAATTCCTATCACTTGACCTATTGAATGATGTAGATTTGTAATAGTGTGGGGCCTAGATTAGAACACTCCCTTTAGTGATAAGCAAATACAGAGACAGTATGTAAGCTTTGGGTTCTTGATGTTCAATTGAATGTCCCATTTTTATACATTTTTACAGGCAAAATATCTGAGTCCCAGTTCTAATTGATTACCTTTCCTCTGCAGATCATGGGTGGAAAAGGAGCATGACCTTCGAGCAGACAGACAGTACCCAAGGGACTGTTCCGGAATCACCACCAACCCTGCTCAACCTCATCCACATGATGAGGAAACCCAGCCTAAAACCCCAAACAGCAAGCAATGCAGGTGTAGAAGCACGGTGGCTATGAAAAACTCCCTAGAAAGGCCAGAACCTAGGAAGAAACCTAGAGAGGAACCAGGCTATGAGGGGTGGCCAGTCCTCTTCTGGCTGTGCCGGGTGGAGATTATAACAGAACATGGCCAACATGTTCAAATGTTCATTGATGACCAGCAGGGTGAAATAATAATAATCACAGTGGTTGTTGAGGGTGCAACAGGTCAGCACCTCAGGAGTAAATGTCAGTTGGCTTTTCATAGCTGATCATTGAGAGTTTCTCTACCGCTCCTGCTGTCTCTAGAGAGTTGAAAACAGCAGGTCTGGGACAGGTAGCACGTCCAGTGAACAGGTCAGGGTTCCATAGCCGTAGGCAGAACAGTTGAAACTGGAGCAGCAGCACGACCAGGTGTCCTGGGGCATGGTCCTAGGGCTCAGGTCCTCAGAGAGAGAGAAAGAAAGAAAGAATTAGAGAGAGCATACTTAAATTCACACAGGACACCGGGTAAGACAGGAGAAATACTCCAGATATAACAGACTGACCCTAGCCCCCCGACACATAAACTACTGCAGCATAAATACTGGAGGCTGAGACAGGAGGGGTCAGGAGACACTGTGGCCCCATCCGATGATACCCCCAGATTGGTCCAAACAGGCAGGATATAACCCACTTTGCCAAAGCACAGCCCCCACACCACTAGAGGGATATCTTCAACCACCAACTTACCATCCTGAGACAAGGCCGAGTATAGCCCACAAAGATCTCCGCCACGGCACAAACAAGGGGGGCGCCACCCAGACAGGAAGACAGGAAGACCACGTTAGTGACTCAACCCACTCAAGTGACGCATATATGGCCAATATACCACGGCTAAGGGCTCTATACAGGCAAAGAACAGCCCTTAGCCATGGTATATTGGCCAAATACCACACCCCCTCGGACAATAATTAAACATACTACGAGATGTAAAATCAGGCTCAATGCAGATTCTGCTTTGAAAGTGCATTTTAGTCCAGGAATAGGCTTGATGTTTATAAAATAATTAAGCGATAACGTGTGAGGGCATTTTCTGTTAAACCTTACTAATTATTTTGTACTAAAATATCCGTCTTAAAGCCTAGGCATTGGGCTTGAGTTTGTCAAAGAAACTAACTCATAAGTTAGAAAAGTATCCGTGCACATGAACCTTTTTGGGATAGGGGGCAGCATTTTCACTTTTGGATGAATAGCATGCCCAGAGTGAACTGCCTCCTACTCTGTCCCAGATGATAATATATGCATACTATTATTAGTATTGGATAGAAAAAACTCTGACGTTTCTAAAACTGTTTGAATGATGTCTGTGAGTATAACAGAACTCATATGTCAGGCGAAAACCTGATGTCAAACTTGATGTCAACCGTCTTTAGAAACTGGTTTGAGGAGTCTACTATAGAGGGGCTCATGAGACCTGTTTGAGTCAGTGGTCTGACAGCGTGTCTCAGGCTCGTGACGCACGCTCCCAACAGTGTTAGTTTCAGTGCTTTTCTTCAGACATAGGAATTCTCCGGTTGGAAGCTTATAGATGTTTTATGTTAAAAACATCCTAAAGATTGATTCCATACATCGTTTGATTCCATACATCGATTGATTCCATACATCGTTTGACTTGTTTCTATGACCTGTAACAGAACTTTTTGAGTTTTTGTCTGGATGAAGTGCTAACAACAAGTGGCTATTTGGACATAAATTATGGACTTTATGGAAATGTATGGAACAAATCAGTCATTTATTGTCATACTTGGATTCCTGGGAGTGCCTTCTGATGAAAATCATCAAAGGTAAGTAAATATTTATAGTGTTATTTCTAACTTCTGTTGACTCCAAAATGGCAGATATTTCTCTGGCTGGATTGGGCTTTGAGCGCCGTTCTCAGATTATGCTTTTTCCGCAAAGTTCATTTGAAATCTGACACATCGGTTGCATTAAGGAGAAGTCTATCTTTAATTCTGTGAATAACAGTTATATCTTTTATCAATGTTTATTATGAGAATTTCTGCAAAATCACCGGATGTTTTGGAATCTAAACATTACTGCACGTAACGCGCCAATGTAAACTGAGATTTTTGTATATATATATATGCACTTTATCGAACAAAACATACATGTATTGTGTAACATGATGTCCTATGAGTGTCATCTGATGAAGATCATCAAAGGTTAGTGATGAATTTTTATCTATATTTCTGCTTTTTGTGACTCCTATCTTTGGCTGGAAAAATGGCTGTATGTTTTTTTTTACTTGGCTATGACCTAACATGTTGTGCTTTCGCTGTAAAGCATTTTTGAAATTGGACACGATGGGTAGATTATCAAGATGCTTATCTTTCATTTGCTGTATTGGACTTGTTAATGTGTGAAAGTTACATATTTCTAAAAAATATTTTTGAATTTCGCACGCTACCTTCTCAGTGGAATGTTGTCGATGGCTTGCGCTAGTGGAACGCTAGAGAGGTTAATAGAGGCCTTTTCTAACTGTTCTGTGTGTGTAGAAAGACCCCATGATGTCTGTGAGCTCAGCCAAGTCCTGACAGAAACTGACTGGTTCATCTTAAGTTAACTGGAGACAGAGTAAAGGTTATATCCTTTACATACCAATAATAAAGCTATTGTTCTGTTTGGAGCCTGTTTCTGGGCCAAATATTCATGTTTTGTGTGTGTGTGTGACCAGTATGACCATACATCATCTGGGCTGACAGTCAAAGGCTTGCCCGACTTGGGGGAACCGTTGAGCTACTGTTAGAGGAAGTATGTCTGGAGTGACTTCCTGTCATTCTGGCCCCTATTGTCCTCACTCAGTTTGCGACAGACTGTTACACGGAGTGAAACCTGGGGAACCCAAGAGCAGACTCAGATGAGGAGACTGGGATGAAGTAACCAATGTATTTATTGAAACAGAGGGGGGATATGGAGTGCAGGCCAGGGGAAGCTTGGGCAGGTTGCTGGAAACCAGCTGAGGCTGGAGCTAGAGGGTTTGAGACGGGGTAAGCAGGTCCGGGCAGAACTGTAGCGGAGAGGAAAACGGCGTCAAGCAAGGAAAACCGGCATAACAGGATCTGAATAGTAACAAACAGCTAGAAACGTAGACTGACTGAGCAAAGATTATAATCTGGCAGCGTGGAAGTGGCAGGGCTGAGTATTTGTAGAGGTCTTGATTATGGAACAGGTTGCAGCTGGTGGGGATCTGCTCTGACTCCAGCACACTTGTCTCCACCCACACAACCACACAGAGAGAGAGACGGAGAAAGTCCCGGGGGAGTGGCGGCAGGTCAAAGAGACACAGGATGAGCAGTAGAGGGGGCGTTGCAGGAGCAGATGTGACACAGGCTGAGGCAACCTTTTCACCCAGTTGTCTACCCTCACACACACACACATAGATAGGGTCACGTGTTTTGCAGATGCTTGCATGGGGTAGCTTGACTATATAAGGCTTTGGGTATTCTTTGTACAGGAGGCTCTCACTCCATTTCATGGGCCAGCCTCCTGATTATAATACATTTTTAATACCAAGGATTGGAAAGCTGCCGCAGTCATCCCCCTCTTCAAAGGAGGAGACACCCTGGACCCAAACTGCTATAGACCTATATCCATCCTGCCCTGCCTATCTAAGGTCTTCGAAAGCCAAGTCAACAAACAGGTCACTGACCATCTCGAATCCCACCGTACCTTCTCCGCTGTGCAATCTGGTTTCCGAGCCGGTCACGGGTGCACCTCAGCCACACTCAAGGTACTAAATGATATCATAACCGCCATCGATAAAAGACAGTACTGTGCAGCCGTCTTCATCGACCTCGCCAAGGCTTTCGACTCTGTCAATCACCAAATTCTTATCGGCAGACTCAACAGCCTCGGTTTTTCGGATGACTGCCTTGCCTGGTTCACCAATTACTTTGCAGACAGAGTTCAGTGTGTCAAATCAGAGGGCATGCTGTCCGGTCCTCTGGCAGTCTCTATGGGGGTGCCACAGGGTTCATCTTTCTCTGTATATATCAATGATGTTGCTCTTGCTGCGGGCGATTCCCTGATCCACCTCTACGCAGACGACACCATTCTATATACTTTCGGCCCGTCATTGGACACTGTGCTATCAAACCTCCAAACGAGCTTCAATGCCATACAGCACTCCTTCCGTGGCCTCCAACTGCTCTTAAACGCGAGTAAAACCAAATGCATGCTTTTCAACCGATCGCTGCCTGCACCCGCATGCCCGACTAGCATCACCACCCTGGATGGTTCCAACCTTGAATATGTGGACATCTATAAGTACCTAGGTGTCTGGCTAGACTGCAAACTCTCCTTCCAGACTCACATCAAACATCTCCAATCAAAATCAAATCCAGAGTCGGCTTTCTATTCCGCAACAAAGCCTCCTTCACTCACGCTGCCAAGCTTACCCTAGTAAAACTGACTATCCTACCGATCCTCGACTTCGGCGATGTCATCTACAAAATGGCTTCCAACACTCTACTCAGCAAACTGGATGCAGTCTATCACAGTGCCATCCGTTTTGTCACTAAAGCACCTTATACCACCCACCACTGCGACTTGTATGCTCTAGTCGGCTGGCCCTCACTACATATTCGTCGCCAGACCCACTGGCTCCAGGTCATCTACAAGTCCATGCTAGGTAAAGCTCCGCCTTATCTCAGTTCACTGGTCACGATGGCAACACCCATCCGTAGCACGCGCTCCAGCAGGTGTATCTCACTGATCATCCCTAAAGCCAACACCTCATTTGGCCGCCTTTCGTTCCAGTACTCTGCTGCCTGTGACTGGAACGAATTGCAAAAATCGCTGAAGTTGGAGACTTTATCTCCTCACCAACTTCAAACATCAGCTATCCGAGCAGCTAACCGATCGCTGCAGCTGTACATAGTCTATAGGTAAATAGCTCACCCTTTTTCACCTACCTCATTCCCATACTGTTTTTATACTGTTTTTATTTATTTACTTTTCTGCTCTTTGCACACCAATATCTCTACCTGTACATGCCCATCTGATCATTTATCACTCCAGTGTTAATCTGCAAAATTGTATTATTCGCCTACCTCCTCATGCCTTTTGCACACATTGTATATAGACTGCCCATTTTTTTTTCTACTGTGTTATTGACTTGCTTTGCCTCTCCTCATTATTAGTTAAAGGTAGAATTTCCACCATGCCTGAGGGGTGTGTGGTATATTTAAGGCTAGGGCTGATTTCAAGGTTTTACTGCTAACCTACAAAGCATGACATGGTCTTGCTCCTACCTATCTTTCCGATTTGGTCCTGCTATACATACAGTACCTACTCGTACGCTACGGTCACAAGACGCAGGCCTCCTAACTGTCCCTAGAATTTCTAAGCAAACAGCTGGAGGCAGGGCTTTCTCCTATAGAGCTAAATTTTTATGGAATGGTCTGCCTACCCATGTGAGAGACGCAGACTCGGTCTCAACCTTGAGTCTTTATTGAAGACTCATCTCTTCAGTAGGTCCTATGATTGAGTGTAGTCTGGCCCAGGAGTGTGAATATGAACGGAAATGCACTGGAGCAAGGAACCGCCCTTGCTGTGTCTGCCTGGCTGGTTCCCCTCTCTCCACTGGTATTCTCTGCCTGTCTGGGTTGGCGTCCCCCCCTTGGGTTGTGCCGTTGCGGAGATCTTTGTGGGTTATACTCGGCCCTGTCTCAGGATTGGTGGTTGAAGATATCCCTCTAGTGGTGTGGGGGCTGTGCCTTGGTAAAGTGGGTGTGGTTATATCCTGCCTGTTTGGCCTTGTCTGGGGGTATCGTCGGATGGGGCCACAGTGTCTCCTGACCCCTCCTGTCTCAGCCTCCAGTATTTATGCTGCAGTAGTTTATGTGTCGGGGGGCTCGGGTCAGTTTGTTATATGTGGAGTACTTCTCCTGTCCTATCCGGTGTCCTGTGTGAATTTCAGTATGCTCTCTCTAATTCTCTCCCTCTTTCTTTCTTTCTTTCTTTCTTTTTCTTTCTTTCTTTCTTTCTCTCGGAGGACCTGAGTCTTAGGACCATGCCTCAGGACTACCTGGCATGATGACTCCTTGCTGTCCCCAGTCCACCTGGTCGTGCTGCTGCTCCAGTTTCAACTGTTCTGCCTGCGGCTATGGAACCCTGACCTGTTCACCGGACGTGCTACCTTTGTCCCGGACCTGCTGTTTTCAACTCTCTAGAGACAGCAGGAGCGGTAGAGATACTCTGAATGATCGGCTATGAAAAGCCAACTGACATTTACTCCTGAGGTGCTGACCTGTTGCACCCTCGACAACTACTATGATTATTATTATTTGACTCTGCTGGTCATCAATGAACATTTGAACATCTTGGCCATGTTCTGTTATAATCTCCACCAGGCACAGCCAGAAGAGGACTGGCCACCCCTCATAGCCTGGTTCCTCTCGGTTTCTTCCTAGGTTCTGGCCTTTCTAGGGAATTTTTCCTAGCCACTGTGCTTCTACACCTGCATGGCTTGCTGTTTGGGCTTTTAGGCTGGGTTTCTGTACAGCACTTTGAGATATCAGCTGATTTAAGAAGGGCTTTATAAATAAATTTGATTTACAAATATATTTTTAAACCACACCAGAAGGCCAGCATCCCAGAGTCACCTCTTCACTGTTGACGTTGATACTGGTGTTTTGCAGATATTATTTAATGAAGTTGCCAGTTAAGGATTTGTGAGGTGTCACTTTCTCAAACTAGACACTCTAATGTACTTGTGCTCTTGCTCAGTTGTGCACTGGGGCCTCCCACTCCTCTTTCTATTCTGGTTAGCGCCAGTTTGCGCTGTTCTGTGAAGGGAGCAGTACACAGCGTTGTACAATATCTTCAGTTTCTTTGCAATTTCTCGCATGGAATAGCCTTCATTTTTCAGAACAAGAATAGACTGATGAGTTTCAGAAGAAAGGTTTTTGTTTCTAGACATTTTGAGCCTGTAATCAAACCCACAAATGCTGATGCTCCAGATACTCAATTGGTCTAAAGAAGGCCAGTTTTAAACTTTCTCCAGGTCAGAAACAATAAAATTGTAAATAATGTAATGTGATCAAATTCTCAAGAGGGTAGGACATTTAAACGGTACTGTATCGTGTATCACTCACTCACTCACCACATTAGCGATGTCCTAGAGGCCTTACCTTTTGTCTGTTGTGTCTGTCTTGTGCTTGCAGAGGAGGAGCCCCAGCCCAGACACCTGGAAGATGGAGCTGAGGTGAGAGTCGTGGGTGGTGAAGTTGCCAGACCCAACTCCTGGCAGGTAATAACATGGGGATTGGAATGCTATTCATATTTTATTTTACATGAAGATAGTGGTAAATACCTACAAGACCCATTTCCCAAAAGGAATCAAATAAATAAATAAAATAATAAATAAATAAAATAAAAATGTGAGTCAGCATAGATGTGCATATCTGGAGGAGATTTTTGGAATCTAATACTGTTATTCCTTGTGGAGCTGCTGTGAATATCAGCCTTGTAATTTAGTTACTCATAGAACTACTGCAAATAATATGTCAACCACTTACAGTAAACAGTGAAGTAATTGTGTGTGAAGGAATGACGTCCTAGATGGCAGCTAAGTAAAGAAGGTCATGCTAAGGTACAGTTAGCTCTCTCTTGTTTTGTAATTAAGTAGCCCTGGCTTGTGTGAGCCAGTGAAGGCTCATAGGTGCAGGAACCTATCTCATGTTTCTGTAGAGTGAGGCAGCTTGATGTGCAAGTACAACCAATGGACAGGACGTTACCCACTGGGCACACCATGTCATTTCAACTTGGATAATATTTGGTTGAGCCGTTGATCAATGAGATTTCAACCTATCCACCCACTCAAAATTACAGCCAAAAGTTAGTTGTATTTACAATGTGTTATCCCCATGCTTTCAACCATCTAAAAGCACAACCAAATTCCAATGGAAAAACAACGTCATATTTATTTGTTTAGTTGTCACACAAATGTCTGTCACTGGGCTTTCAACCATTTAAAAGCACAGCAAGATTCAAATGGGAATACAATGTCAGATATTTTGTTTATTACTACAACAAATGAGTCACTGTGCTTCATCTAATAGCAGAACCAAATGACCTGGTTTGACATTGAGATTACTTAAGAAGTACATGGTGCAATTGATCAATGTAGTTTGAGATTCTGCACAGATTTTTTACAGCATTTGTGAAAATATGAACAGATCTAATAGTTAATAGGCTATTTATTGTATATATATATTTTTATATTGAATTGTGTTTGGTTGTCAACGCAACCAGATATCAACAATTGAAGGGGATGTATCTTCTGATTGGATAGTTCCATTTGAGCCACTGCCTTCGTCTGGCTTTAATTCCAGTTTGTCTACAAATTAATCATTGATATGTTGGATTCACACCTCCATCTCAACCAAAAAAAAGTTAAAGAATAAGACTAAATCAACTCAATCAATTGTATTTAGAAAGCCCTTTTTACATCAGCAGATGTCACAAAAAGTGCTTATAAAGACACCCAGCCTAAAACCCCAAACAGCAAGCAACGCAGATGTAGAAGCAACATTTTAAATGCACTTTAAATTAAGTTTGATTGGATTTAGTCCTATTCTTTCCCTTTGTTTAATGCTAACGTCCAGCTGGGTTCTCCTTCTCACTCCGGGGCCAGATCCTGCCCCAGGACGACCCCTGCAACATCACTGGATGGGGACGCACAGCTAGTGATCAAAGCAAATGTAACAGTAAGTGAACTGGTAAATAATGGACTTTTTGGCAGAGGTGTCCATTGAAACGGAGGGAGCATATGCCGCCCAGTGGTAACCGAGCAGTAGTTCATCTTCTGAATACCTACTGTATCTTACTGAATGCTTTCATTTTGACATCAGTAACTGCTCTTGTAATCGTAATCAAATGCATGAAATCCTCTAGCTCTTCAATGTTTTGGGTGTGTGGCTCTTACAATCGATGTTAATCATGTCCTTCCTAGCTGGAGGTAGCCTGTCCTCATGAAAGCGTAGACTGTACCTGGCCATGCTGGACTGGAGCACAAGACCTGCTCCCGTGGTAGCTGGTGGGGAGGTAAGGTCAAGACCACCATGGTCTGTGGTGGTGGGTCTCTCTCTGGGTGCCAGGTAAACAGTCTTCCCAACACAGCATTGCTGTAACACCTCTGTTGTGGAAAGTTTTCCCGGACACAGACATAGCTTAGTCCTGAATTTTAAAGCCATTTCAATGGAAATTCTCCATCGGGACCAGGCTTAATTTGTGTCTGAGAATCTGCCCCCTAGAGTTTAAAGAGGGAGAGCGACAAGATATCTATGCAATGTAGACTTGCATTACTCATCTCGTCTGTATATACTGTATTTTATATAATCTATTGCATCTTGCCTATGTCGCTCTGTCATTGCTCATCCATATATTTATATATACACTCCCGGGTAAAAGTTTTAGAACACCTACTCATTCAAGGGTTTGTCTTAATTTTTACTATTTTCTACATTGTAGAATAATAGTGAAGACATCAACACTATGAAATAACACATATGGAATCATGTAGTTATAATGGTTTGGGATGAGTCGGACTGCAGATTGAAGGAAAAGCAGCCAAACAAGTGCTCAGCATATGTGGGAGAAGCATTCCAGGTGAAGCTGGTTGAGAGAATGTCAATAGTGTGCAAAAATAAAAAATATATTTGGATTTGTTTACCACTTTTTTGTTTACTACATGTTACATACTACATGATTGTACTGCTTGCATCAGTTACTTGATGTGGAATTTGAGTTCCATGTAGTCATGGCTCTATGTCGTACTGTGTGCCTCCCTTCCGTTGTGAAGAGACCTCTGGTGGCATGTCTTGTGGGGTATGCATGGGTGTCCGAGCTGTGTGCAAGTATTTTAAGCCCGAGTCCCACCCATCTCTTTAAGGATTCACATGTGAGGTCATGTGCTAAACAACCAAAGATTTCAAGACTAAAGGCTGGTTTATACTACGTGTATCAACAGTTGTCACGGTGACATCATGAACATTCTATTGTCATCCGACATAAGTTAGCCCTAAATATTTACAAAACTTAAAGCATTGTATTTGAGACACCATTCACTAAACTCTAAACCTCAACTACATCTCATATTGAGGAGGTGACTAAACTGCTTGGAGTAATCCTGGATTGTAAACTGTCATGGTCAAAACACAGCAGTAGCGAAGATGGGGAGAAGTCTGTCCATAATAAAGCACTGATCTGCCTTAACAAGAAAAATTGCAGCTCTGAACAGGGAAGCACGGCTGGCCCTTAAATGTACACAGAGAGCTAACATTAATGATATGCATGTCAATCTCTCATGGCTCAAAGTGGAGGAGAGATTGACTTCAGCACTACGTTTTTGTAAGATGTGTTGACAAGCTGAATGTATCGAGCTGTCTGTTTTTTTAAGAGGGTGTGAACGATGCTGAATGGGTGCAGACAAAGAAGAGCTCTCCTAGTAGTTGTACCAAAAATATTCAAGGGCCATTTTCTCAAAAGTGAGATTACAAGTTTATCAACATTTAAAGCTGAATAACTTTCCCATTGTTCTTCAACTGTAGTGTATGATATACAATTTTCTAACACTGAGTCCCTCCTTTTATCCAATGTAAAAACACAATTTTAAACTTTTCTACATAAGACTGAATCGAGCCGGTTGGTCACATGTATATAATTCCTGTAAGAATATAGCACATGCCCTTTGAGTGTCTGTGTTCCAAGGGGAATTTCCATGTTTAAAGTGCCAACATTAGGTAAAAGTTTTTTTTCTTTAATTTTGTAACAGTTATTAGTGACATATTCTATATCATACCTTTCAAATCTCTTATTTCCCAACATGGGGACAATTGGGGGGACCCAATTGTTTGTTTTGGTAAATTTCAGCGTTTTTGGGGTCTGCTGCATCTCGGGCTCTGTAGTCACATTGTTTCTGACTCCTTAACTTTCTCCTTTCTTAACTTTCTAACAGTACTAAGTATGAGTTTGTAGGACTTATAGTTTTGAAAGCTAAATTTACTTTATGAGGGTAGTATACAATATAATGCATTGTTTAGAAAATGCCACCAGAGGGGGTCAGATCATCTCTTTCATAATTCAGACATGTAAATAATCATGACATAAAAATCCCACCAGTGAATTCAAGTGGTGAAAAACAAGTTAAAACATATCAGTGTTGCTGGAGAATATCTTCAACGAAAGAATCAGGCATTAGGAAATACACTTTCTTATTTACATGTAAGCAATACAGTATTTACACAAAGTCACATGTTTGCACATGTGTTCGATTTCACGTCAGAGGAATGCTGTACGTCACAGTTTTCCTCACATCTCAACGTTCCACATTGGTTAACTACATTTATTGGTACGTGTTACATCCACGCTCGTAGATCTCCAATAACGTACATAAAAGGATAAAGTTATATAAAGTAAGGCACAGACTTGTAGACATGTTCTCTTTAGAAATATGTAACTAAATATGAACAAACTCCAACTACGTCCCAATGTCCATTCTAGCACACTGTAAATGAACCCCTAAAAACGAGTGCCAGATCACAATGTCTGCTCAATATTTGCACTCTTGTTTTTTTTACAAGTGTGACTTATTTTGACAGCAGATTTATTTTTGACTTCTTTGATATAAGGTCAAAGGGTATATGGGAAACGGGAGAAATAGGAAAACGACTTTTTGTGAAGGAGGTTGTTCCAAATATACAACGTCAAACTTAGCACCTAACTGGAAAGAGAGCAAGGTATTTACAGTTTTTCAATATCGGTCTTACTTCAAATCTTTCTAATTATTTTGAACGTAATACTGAACGGATATTTGTGTTGTAAGTGATGTTCTAAAGTCTGTTAGCAATATGACTTTATAGCCTAGCTTCACTGTTTATGCTGGCTAATATATTAGTTCATCTTGCTCCACATTAGCAAGCAATTAGCACGTAATCAACTATTTGGGGTAGACATTCTCATGCACATTGATGCATTTGATGTATGAAGCACGCTAATGTAAAGTTGTGTAAAAGTGTATTGTTTGTGGACTGTATTGTAAGAGCATTATTGGTTTCTTTCTCCATCAGCTCTTACGGTGTGTTTATGGAAATGGTAGCGCATTAAACATTCATGAACTATCAGTTTGAGAGTTGACCATTCGTTCTGCTGCGGATGCTACACACACACACACACACCACTGAGAATGCATGCCCAATACATTTCTTCACTCCGAGTGATGGATATTGCAACAGAGCCCCAGGTACTCAAATGAGGCCAAACACATGACTGAAACAACAGACACCATGACATCTGAACTCCATCATTACTGGGTCTTAGAAGTATCCGTCTGTTGTGCCCTTGTAGCACAACCTCAGCTAATGTAGCAACAACGTGCTAATGTTCACCAATAAACAGCAAAGACAAAGATATTGGCAAGCTGTATTAGGGCATTTCATGATGCCCTTAAAAAATGTATAGTATAGGTCAGTTGTGTGCTGTGAAAGTGACGTATATAAATTAGCAAAAGGTCCCAGAACTGTCTGTGCTATCGTGTGAACTCTCCGTCATACCAAACTTGTTATTCCTTGATGCCACAAACAGACTGGTCCCCAGCAGCGTTCATTTTGGATCTAGTTTGTCTTTTGACTAAAATGGCTTTTAATCTTAGTCACATTTTAGTCATTTTAGTCCTTCTTAGTTTAAGATTATCAGTCTAAACTCTGGACAATGTATGTCTGGTTTTAGTCACTGTCATTTTAGTCAAATCATTTATATTTAGGCTACCCCTAACTTCCACCATGTGCATATTCTGTGAATCAATTGAAAAAGGGGAGAATCTGAGCTTTCCAACAATGCCAGAATTATGGCTGTACTCCTGATATTCAGTAAATAGCAGTAGTATTTCCAATCGGGTAAAAAGTAACTGCAACTTGCATTTGCGGAACGCGAGAGTAACAACACAGATGAATATCAACGCAAATGGCAAAATATAGCTTTGGATGTGATCAAAGCAAAAATGGCCAGTTTGAACATTGGTTCTTAACAGAATAGAGGTTAGCTACAATTTAGAAGTTCCCTGCCTGCGCATCAGTTCAAAAGAGAGACGATTGAAGTGACCGCCGGGAGCTGTGTATGCTGGAAAGGCGGGCAGGGCTATAATAAACTCAAGTAGCCTGCGCACATGAAAGACGTTCATTCTGTCAGAGAGACAGATTGCTTCAAAGGCATGCATGCTTCTGATTGGACAAAACAGATCAGAAGGAGCGTCATGTCAAATTGAATGACCATTAGTCTCAGGTGAACTTCTCATCTTGTTATATTTAGCGTCAACTAAAATGACGAACTATTTGTACGTTTTTTTTTCTCCTGGGCATCTCGTCTTCTTATAGTCATAGTTTTAGTCAGGAAAAATAAGTTGTTGCCGAATATTTTTCGTTATTGTTGACAAAATGAACTCTGCTCAGTTCATAATAGTTAGAATCAGTATATGTATCGGAATGCTGCCCAACAATTATTGTTACAAGTCTTATCTCTGACTGAATGAGAGGAGTAAATACTGCATATAAAATAGGGGACTCTGTCCCAATTATCTCTCCTTCCTCTCAAAGTGTGCACTTGTTAACTTCCCTTCACCAATATTAAAGGTTCACTGGTTTAAGAAACTAGCCCATGCCTCCATTAATTAAAGTAGTTTAGATTTGTGGGAAGTAGTGAACACTTCAGGAGAAAGCAGACATTATTGGGATGTACCCAGAGAAAGTCCTGATGGGAGGAATAACATTAGGGCAGCATCCCAAATAGCACCCTATTCACCACACACACACACACCTAACCAAAAGTAGTGCACTAAAGGTCTATAGGAAATAGAATGCCACTTGGGACACAAGCTTATTTGCAACAGAAATGAAAATTAATGTTTTTTTTATTGGACAACTTGAGGAAGTCTCTCCATGTTTCAATCTGAAGGTCCTGATGGTCCTGGGCCCATTTAAGGTGGGGTGTTGATCTAGAATCACTGTTCTCCCAGTCTATAATAATCTGTTGCATTCCGCAAAAATTGATCTTAGATCAGCACTCCTAATGGGAGACGCTTGACACATACGGCCCATGATCACACCATGCCTTCTACAGTCTCTAGTTTGGGGGCTATGGGTATGGTATCAGCCACTGGGAGTCTCTCCTGTTCCTGGCAGGCCACCTGGTACTCCTGTAGGACCTTCACCACGGCACCGTGGCCAAACTGCAGGGCATCATCCAGAGGAATGTTGCCCCACCTGGAGGGAGGTGGTAGAGATGAGAAAGAAGCTTGATGAAGCATGTCAGAAGTTATAAAAATAAAAATAAACTACCTCTCAATAAAGACAACGGCCACAAAGGACCGAATTAGATGGAGAAATAAAGACATGAGAGGCTGGGAATATAGTAGCAAAGAGATGTTGTGAGGTTGGAGGAAACCTAACAATAGAGATTGTTATAGGTGGATGAATGAATGAATGAATGAATACTACCGTACCGGTCTTTCACAAAGGGGTTCACTTTGCAGGCGTCTGTGAGGAACCGTACCACATCCACATGGCCTGAGGACAAAGCACAAAATAGGTATCTTAGCCCGGTAACACTTGTTAAGAGGCACACATACATAATTCCTCATGATACACTTCTACTGCATTATAACACTTGCTAGAAGCTGTAATAACAACTCATAAGTATCTATAACATCACTATGAAGCATTATAAGGCATTTTATTTAACCTTTATTTGATCAGGGAATCATACAGAGGAGCCCTGAATTACATAAATGACAGAAAACACAAACTTCAATATAAATACAAAATGCAAACAGAAAGAAAAACACGGGGCACCAGAACATCACATTCATCAGTAATAAGGTCCTCAATCAGCTGTCTGAATGACCCCTAGAGGCACCAGAACATCACATTCATCAGTAATAAGGTCCTCAATCAGCTGTCTGAATGATCCCTAGAGGCACCAGAACATCACATTCATCAGTAATAAGATCCTCAATCAGCTGTCTGAATGACCCCTAGAGGCACCAGAACATCACATTCATCAGTAATAAGATCCTCAATCAGCTGTCTGAATGACCCCTAGAGGCACCAGAACATCACATCTCATCAGTAATAAGGTCCTCATCAGTAATAAGGTCCTCAATCAGCTGTCTGAATGACCCCTAGAGGCACCAGAACATCACATTCATCAGTAATAAGATCCTCAATCAGCTGTCTGAATGACCCCCCTAGAGGCACCAGAACATCACATTCATCAGTAATAAGGTCCTCAATCAGCTGTCTGAATGACCCCTAGAGGCACCAGAACATCACATTCATCAGTAATAAGATCCTCAATCAGCTGTCTGAATGACCCCTAGAGGCACCAGAACATCACATTCATCAGTAATAAGGTCCTCAATCAGCTGTCTGAATGACCCCTAGAGGCACCAGAACATCACATTCATCAGTAATAAGGTCCTCAATCAGCTGTCTGAATGACCCCTAGAATGACCCCTAGCACCAGAACATCACATTCATCAGTAATAAGGTCCTCAATCAGCTGTCTGAATGACCCCTAGAGGCACCAGAACATCACATTCATCAGTAATAAGGTCCTCAATCAGCTGTCTGAATGACCCCTAGAGGCACCAGAACATCACATTCATCAGTAATAAGGTCCTCAATCAGCTGTCTGAATGACCCCTAGAGGCACCAGAACATCACATTCATCAGTAATAAGGTCCTCAATCAGCTGTCTGAATGACCCCTAGAGGCACCAGAACATCACATTCATCAGTAATAAGGTCCTCAATCAGCTGTCTGAATGACCCCTAGAGGCACCAGAACATCACATTCATCAGTAATAAGGTCCTCAATCAGCTGTCTGAATGACCCCTAGAGGCACCAGAACATCACATTCATCAGTAATAAGGTCCTCAATCAGCTGTCTGAATGACCCCTAGAGGCACCAGAACATCACATTCATCAGTAATAAGGTCCTCAATCAGCTGTCTGAATGACCCATCAGTAGAGGACCCCTAGAGGCACCAGAACATCACATTCATCAGTAATAAGGTCCTCAATCAGCTGTCTGAATGACCCCTAGAGGCACCAGAACATCACATTCATCAGTAATAAGGTCCTCAATCAGCTGTCTGAATCAGCTGTCTGAATCCCTAGAGGCACCAGAACATCACATCATCCTAGAGGCACCAGAACATCACATTCATCAGTAATAAGGTCCTCAATCAGCTGTCTGAATGACCCCTAGAGGCACCAGAACATCACATTCATCAGTAATAAGGTCCTCAATCAGCTGTCTGAATGACCCCTAGAGGCACCAGAACATCACATTCATCAGTAATAAGGTCCTCAATCAGCTGTCTGAATGACCCCTAGAGGCACCAGAACATCACATTCATCAGTAATAAGATCCTCAATCAGCTGTCTGAATGACCCCTAGAGGCACCAGAACATCACATTCATCAGTAATAAGATCCTCAATCAGCTGTCTGAATGACCCCTAGAGGCACCAGAACATCACATTCATCAGTAATAAGATCCTCAATCAGCTGTCTGAATGACCCCTAGAGGCACCAGAACATCACATTCATCAGTAATAAGATCCTCAATCAGCTATCTGAATGACCCCAAGAGGCACCAGAACATCACATTCATCAGTAATAAGATCCTCAATCAGCTGTCTGAATTACCCTAGAGGAACCAGAACATCACATTCATCAGTAATAAGGTCCTCAACCAGCTGTCTGAATGACCCCTAGGGGCACCAGAACATCACATTCATCAGTAATAAGGTCCTCAATCAGCTGTCTGAATTACCCAAGAGGCACCAGAACATCACATTCATCAGTAATAAGGTCCTCAATCAGCTGTCTGAATGACCCCTAGAGGCACCAGAACATCACATTCATCAGTAATAAGGTCCTCAATCAGCTGTCTGAATGACCCCTAGAGGCACCAGAACATCACATTCATCAGTAATAAGGTCCTCAATCAGCTGTCTGAATGACCCCTAGAGGCACCAGAACATCACATTCATCAGTAATAAGGTCCTCAATCAGCTGTCTGAATGACCCCTAGAGGCACCAGAACATCACATTCATCAGTAATAAGGTCCTCAATCAGCTGTCTGAATTACCCCTAGAGGCACCAGAACATCACATTCATCAGTAATAAGATCCTCAATCAGCTGTCTGAATGACCCCTAGAGGCACCAGAACATCACATTCATCAGTAATAAGGTCCTCAATCAGCTGTCTGAATGACCCCTAGAGGCACCAGAACATCACATTCATCAGTAATAAGGTCCTCAATCAGCTGTCTGAATTACCCAGGAGGCACCAGAACATCACATTCATCAGTAATAAGGTCCTCAATCAGCTGTCTGAATGACCCTAGAGGCACCAGAACATCACATTCATCAGTAATAAGGTCCTCAATCAGCTGTCTGAATTACCCAGGAGGCACCAGAACATCACATTCATCAGTAATAAGATCCTCAATCAGCTGTCTGAATGACCCCTAGAGGCACCAGAACATCACATTCATCAGTAATAAGGTCCTCAATCAGCTGTCTGAATGACCCCTAGAGGCACCAGAACATCACATTCATCAGTAATAAGATCCTCAATCAGCTGTCTGAATGACCCCTAGAGGCACCAGAACATCACATTCATCAGTAATAAGATCCTCAATCAGCTGTCTGAATGACCCCTAGAGGCACCAGAACATCACATTCATCAGTAATAAGGTCCTCAATCAGCTGTCTGAATGACCCCTAGAGGCACCAGAACATCACATTCATCAGTAATAAGGTCCTCAATCAGCTGTCTGAATGACCCCTAGAGGCACCAGAACATCACATTCATCAGTAATAAGATCCTCAATCAGCTGTCTGAATGACCCCTAGAGGCACCAGAACATCACATTCATTAGTAATAAGATCCTCAATCAGCTGTCTGAATGACCCCTAGAGGCACCAGAACATCACATTCATCAGTAATAAGGTCCTCAATCAGCTGTCTGAATTACCCCAGAGGCACCAGAACATCACATTCATCAGTAATAAGGTCCTCAATCAGCTGTCTGAATTACCCCAGAGGCACCAGAACATCACATTGACGAACATTTTGAAGAGCCAATGCCACCAGTGGAGAGAAACTCACCCTCACCAGCAGCCACGTGTAGCGCAGTCCTAGAGTCATAGTCCTTCAGCTCCATGTCCATCAATGACAGAGCAAACCTCAGAGGATAGGAGACAAGCTATATTCTACATAGTATTCCTCATTTCAAAGAGTTACTGTGAAGGATTAGTAGCTAGGAGAGAGAGTGACATCAATAATTACTGTGAAGGATTCGTAGTTAGGAGAGCGAGTGACATCAATAGTTACTGTGAAGGATTAGTAGTGAGGAGAGAGTGACATCAACAGTAGTGGGGAGAGAGTGACATCAACAGTTACTGTGAAGGATTAGTATTTAGGAGAGAGACATCAAGAGTTACTGTGAAGGACTAGTATTTAGGAGAGAGAGTGACATCAATAGTTACTGTGAAGGATTAGTAGTGAGGAGAGAGTGACATCAAGAGTTACTGTGAAGATTTAGTAGTTAGGAAAGTGACTGTAGCTAGGAGAGCGAGTGACATCAATAGTTACTGTGAAAGATTCGTAGTTAGTAGAGCGAGTGACATCAATAGTTACTGTGAAGGATTAGTAGCGAGACGAGAGAGTGACATCAACAGTTACTGTGAAGGATTAGTAGCGAGACGAGAGAGTGACATCAAGAGTTACTGTGAAGGATTCATAGTTAGGAGAGCGAGTGACATCAATAGTTACCGTGAAGGATTAGTAGCGAGACGAGAGAGTGACATCAATAGTTACTGTGAAGGATTAGTAGCGAGACGAGAGAGTGACATCTACAGCACGTGACTTCGTGGTGAAACTAAGTAAAACATAAACCCTCCTTCTGTAGACTCCTTGATTTGGTATTTTACCTTCTGAGGGCTGACACATCTCCACTGTAGGCTGCAAACATCAGGCTCACCACAGACTTGTTCTACAGATATAGCAGAGATAAATACACCTTAGACTGGGCGGGATACCGGTAGACAACACCGCCCCCATGTCAGTCATAGTGCTCATTATAACAAGAGCAAACTTCAACCTCAATTCATGTTCTAGCAAATATGTTCAATTGTTGGTATGTTTACCTTAACAATTCCACAACAACTACCTAATACACACAAATCTAAGTAAAGGGATGGAATATGAATATGTATATTTATGTGTATATATTAGGTTTCTATCCCTTTACTTAGATTTGTGTGTATTTGGTAGTTGTTGTGGAATTGTTAGATTACTTGTTAGATATTACTGCACTGTCGGAACTAGAAGCACAAGCATTTCGCTACACTCGTAATAACATCTGCTAAAATTGGATTAGATTTTCATAAAACGCTCATAACTCTCAAAAGCCCTTACCCTATCATCCCCGTCCTGCCTTCGAGGATCCTGCTTCTTGACCAAGTGTCTCAGGTTGTCATAGTTGTGGAAGTTAAACGAAGACACCAGCTCCTGCAAGACCAAGACAGAAAAAAGCAGATAGTTTATGGGGAAGCGAAAACACGATACGTGTTGCATGTGGTTAAACGCTATTTAAAATGTATCTATACGAGGACTTCGTAACACATTCAAAAACCTCGGCAAAACACATGACTTCGGAGTACACAAGCATTTCTCCCTCCTGTACATGCAAGTGTTCACTCTGTACAAGTCATTCAGTCATTGTGCCATACATCGTGTGTAAAACGGGTTACCTGGCAGAAGTGTATTCCTCGGACACTGTTTCCAACTCTGTCTAACGGAGGAGACCAACACATCACCCCCATGACGTTAGGAACCACCAACAGAATTGCTCCTGACACCCCAGACTTAGCAGGCAAGCCCACCTGGGAGAGAAGCATACAGGGGCCATACAGGGTATGTTAAAAGTGTCCGTTATATCATCCAACTAAAGAAAAAGGTGGCCTTCATTTGGCAAATAGATGTTTAAAAATGTTTACTCGACTATTAATACAGGGTATTTAAAACAGTTTACTAAATGACTAATACAGATACAGTGTATTCAGGAAGTATTCAGATCCCTTCACTTTTCCCACATTTAGTTACGTTACAGCCTTATTCTAAAATGGATTACATTTTTAAAAAATGTCCTCAATTTACACTCAATACCCCATAATGACAACGCAAAATAAGGTTTTTAGACATTTTTGCAAATGTATTAAAAATAAAAAACAGATACCTTATTTACATAGGTATTCAGAACGTTTTCTATGAGACTAGAATTTGAGATCAGGTGCATCCTGTTTCCATTTATCATCCTTGAGATTCCATTGATCATCCTTAATTGGAGCCCAACTGTGGTAAATTCAATTGATTGGACATGATTTGGAAAGGTACACACCTGTCTATATAAGGTCCCATAGTTGACAGTGCATGTCAGAGCAAAAACCAAGCCATGAGGTTGAAGGAATTGTCCGTAGAGCTCTGAGTCAGGACTGTGTCGAGGCACAGATCAGGATGGTCTGAGAATGCAGCATACATGTTAGACCCCAAGTATGCTGGCAAGAGCAATCCTGTCTGGTGCAGAGTTCAACAAGGACAATGGTGTCATCACTACCATGTCTCGCCACCTTGGCCTGGATCAGGGCAAGGTTCTTGGCAGTCTAGCGAAGTACACTTCCAAGCAAGGGCTTTGGGATGGAGATGCAATATGGCAGTCGTGCCAACATATCTCATCATCCACCTGGAGGAAGGGACTTTGTGGATCTGAGGCTGTTTCCCCTGTTGCCTCCAACATCCTCCAAATCCCACCAACATCAGCCGCCTCAGAGCGCAACTGGTCCTTGTTTGGAAACACACACACCAAAGCACACAACAGGCTGACCAATACAATGGTTGAAAAATTGGTGGCCATCCTCAACAAGGTTGGAAAATGACAGTGAAGATGAGGCCTCAGAGTCTGATGTTCAAGATGTGGACATTGAGGAGGTCCAGGGAGAAGACACGGAAGCCTGAGAAAAAGACAACCAAAGATTTTGTTTCTAGACTATCATTTTACAGATATATGTTGAAAATGTTTTTAGGAGATGCGATGGATCATCTAAATCTGTTGCTCTTGCTGCGGGCGATTCCCTGATCCACCTCTACGCAGACGACACCAGTCTATATACTTTCGGCCCGTCATTGGACACTGTGCTATCTAACCTCCAAACGAGCTTCAATGCCATACAACACTCCTTCCGTGGCCTCCAACTGCTCTTAAACGCTAGTAAAACCAAATGCATGCTTTTCAACCGATCGCTGCCTGCACCCGCATGCCCGACTAGCATCACCACACTGGATCGTTCCGACCTTGAATATGTGGACACCTATAAGTACATAGGTGTCTGGCTAGACTGCAAACTCTCCTTCCAGACCCATATCAAACATCTCCAATCGAAAATCAAATCAAGAGTCGGCTTTCTATTCCGCAACAAAGCCTCCTTCACTCACGCTGCCAAGCTTACCCTAGTAAAACTGACTATCCTACCGATCCTCGACTTCGGCGATGTCATCTACAAAATCGCTTCCAACACTCTACTCAGCAAACTGGATGCAGTTTATCACAGTGCCATCCGTTTTGTCACTAAAGCACCTTATACTACCCACCACTGCGACTTGTATGCTCTAGTCGGCTGGCCCTCGCTACATATTCGTCGCCAGACCCACTGGCTCCAGGTCATCTACAAGGCCATGCTAGGTAAAGCTCCGCCTTATCTCAGTTCACTGGTCACGATGGCTACACCCATCCGTAGCACGCGCTCCAGCAGGTGTATCTCACTAAAGCCTAAAGCCAACACCTCATTCGGCCGCCTTTCGTTCCAGTACTCTGCTGCCTGTGACTGGAACGAATTGCAAAAATCGCTGAAGTTGGAGACTTTTATCTCCCTCACCAACTTCAAACATCAGCTATCTGAGCAGCTAACCGATCGCTGCAGCTGTACATAACCTATTGGTAAATAGCCCACCAATTTTCACCTACCTCATCCCCACAGTTTTTATTTATTTACTTTTCTGCTCTTTTGCACACCAATATCTCTACCTGTACATGATCATTTATCACTCCAGTGTTAATCTGCAATATTGTAATTATTTGCCTACCTCCTCATGCCTTTTGCACACATTGTATATAGACTGCCCATTTTTTCTACTGTGTTATTGACTTGTTAATTGTTTACTCCATGTGTAACTCTGTGTTGTCTGTTCACACTGCTATGCTTTATTTTGGCCAGGTCGCAGTTGCAAATGAGAACTTGTTCTCAACTAGCCATCCTGGTTAAATAAAGGTGAAATAAAAAAAATAAAAAATAAAAAATAATTGGGGATCATTCAATATTCCCTTTGTTGTTCAGTGAAATCATCCCATGTAAAGAATCAAGTAATTTAATTAAAGTTCAATTTGTAACTAAATAGTTTTTAAAACATTTCTATTGGAAGGATTTAATATGTCTACTTATGATAAGATAAAATGATTATGTTTCTGTCTCCATATGATATGGTAAATATATCCAATGCAAAAAAGATCTACATTTAAATGGTATTAATATTTATTTATATTTCTGTTAATTCCCATATATCGCCGTTAATTCCCACGGAAAGTTTCCACCTCTGAATATACCCCAAATTGTGCAACCCTAGTGAATACTTACAGTGGGGCAAAAAAGTATTTAGTCAGCCACCAATTGTGCACGTTCTCCCACTTAAAAAGATCTTTGGAGGGAGTTGAAAGTCCGTGTTGCCCAGCAACATCCCCAAAACATCACTGCTCTAGAGGAGATCTGCATGGAGGAATGGGCCAAAATACCAGTGTGTGAAGACTTAGAGAAAACGTTTGACCTCTGTCATTGCCAACAAAGGGTATATAACAAAGTATTGAGATAAACTTTTGTTATTGACCAAATACTTATTTTCCACCATAATTTGCAAATAAATTCATTAAAAATCCTACAATGTGATTTTCTGGATTTTTTCCCCTCATTTTGTCTGTCATAGTTGAAGTGTACCTATGATGAAAATTACAGGCCTCTCTCATCTTTTTAAGTGGGAGAACTTGCACAATTGGTAGCTGACTAAATACTTTTTTGCCCCACTGTATGTAAACATGATATTTTCGTTTTTTTCTTTGTCATTATGGGATATTATGCGTAGATTGATGAGGGAAAACAAATCTAAAATTTTAGTGTAATGCTGTCACGTAACAAAAAGTGGGAAAAGTGAATAGGTCTGAATACTTTCAAATGCACCGTACATAGGTAGTTGTATACCTTTCCCTACTATATCACTACTATAAGACTACTGTTTAACTACTATATGACTACTGTACAACTACTCTGACTACCATATTACTACTTCATCTATAAGTCTTGTCTCGGTAAAGTCCCGCCTTATCTCAGCTCACTGGTCACCATAGCAGCACCCACCCATAGCACGCGCTCCCAGCAGGTATATTTCACTGGTCACCCCCAAAGCCAATTCCTCTTTGGCCGCCTTTCCTTCCAGTTCTCTGCTGAAAATTACTGGAACAAACTGCAAAAATCACTGAAGCTGGAGAGTCATATCTCCCTCACTAGGCTTTAAGAATCAGCTGTCAGAATAGCTTACTGTTATAATCTCCACTGGCACAGCCAGAAGAGGACTGGCCACCCCTCATAGCCTGGTTCCTCTCTAGGTTTCTAATCTCCACCCGGCACAGTCAGAAGAGGACTGGCCACCCCTCATAGCCTGGTCCCTCTCTAGGTTCCTTCCTAGGTTTTGGCCTTTCTAGGGAGTTTTTCCTAACCACCGTGCTTCTACACCTGCATTGCTTGCTGTTTGGGGTTTTAGGCTGGGTTTCTGTACAGCACTTTTAGATATCAGCTGATGTACGAAGGGCTATATAAATACATTTGATTTGATCATTGCACCTGTACATAGCCTATGTGTAAATAGCCCATCCAACTACCTCATCCCCATGTCATTTTTGTTGTTGTTGCTCCTTTGCACCCCAGTATCTCTACTTGCACATTCATCTTCTGCACATCTATCACTCCAGTGTTTAATTGCTGAATTGTAATTATTTCAAAACTATGGCCTATTTATTGCCTTTTACGTCCCTAAACTTAACTCATTTGCACAAACTTTATATAGACTTTTCTATTGTCTTATTGACTGTATGTTTGTTTATTCCATGTGTAACTCTGTGTTGTTGTTTGTGTCACACTGCTTTGCTTTATCTTGGCCAGGTCGCAGTTGTTAATGAGAACTTCTTCTCAACAGGCCAACCTGGTTAAATAAAAACCTATATGACGACTGTATAACTACTATAAAACTACTGTATAACTACTATGTGACTACTGTTTAACTACTACAGTGGGGAGAAATAACTACTTTAGAACTACTTCATGACTACTACATAACTATTTTAAAACTACTTTGACTACTATACCTCTACTTTATGACTACTATACAACTACTTTATGACTACTATATGACTACTTTATAACTACTATATGACTACTGTATAACTACTATATGACTACTGTATAACTACTATATGACTACTGTATGACTACAGTATGACTACTGTATGACTACAGTATGACTACTGTATAACTACTTTATGACTACTATATAACTACTTTATGACTACTATATAACTACTATAACTACTTTATGACTACTATAACTACTATATAACTACTTCATGACTACTATATAACTACTTTATGACTACTGTATAACTACTTTATGACTACTATATAACTACTTTATGACTACTATATAACTACTATATAACTACTGTATAACTACTTTATGACTACTATATAACTACTTTATGACTACTATATAACTACTATATAACTACTGTATAACTACTTCATGACTACTATATAACTACTTTAAAACTACTTTGACTACAATATAACTACTGTATAACTACTTTGACTACTATATAACTACTTTAAAACTACTTTGACTACTGTATAACTACTATATGACTACTTTATAACTACTATATGACTACAGTATGAGTACTATATAACTACTTTATAACTACTATATGACTACTATATGACTACAGTACGAGTACAATATGACTACTGTATAACTACTATATAACTACTGTATAAATACTATATGACTACAGTATGAGTACTATATGACTACTGTATAACTACTGTATGACTACAGTATGAGTACTATATGAACACTGTATAACTACTGTATGACTACAGTATGACTTACATGGAAGGCCATCTGTCCAGAGAAGTCGTACATGCCGCAAGAGTGCATTAGACTCAGGGTGTTCCTTACAGCCTCGGCACTCAGGATGCGCTCGCCGGTGATTGGGCAGATCCCCCCGTGGGCCAGCGTTGCCGCCATGACACTTCCAGACTCACAAGTCACCTCTATGGAACACAGCTGAAAGGAAATAATTTATTTACTAAAACAACGATATGGAGAGAAACATGTAGGCTCCGTGTTATCCCAGACACATATTAAGCCGAGAACTGAACTAAGAAGTCTATGGAGAATCTTCATTGAAATAACGTTTTTTAGGTCGAGGACTAAGCCTAATTTATGTCTGGGAAACCACTCCAGTGTCTGTGACTCATATGCACTGCAAGTGCTTTATGTTACCGTCCAGTCACAAGTCAGCATAATGACGCATTACCAGAAATAGCAAAACCACATACACTGTCACAGTGTGATAAAGTTTATCCGAGGAAGTGTAGTTTACCTGGAAATAGAAGTCCAGCGCGTCAATCATTTCTGCCCCAGTGGGAAAACACTGCAGATGGAAATCAGTTCCTATCATCAATATTTCATACAGGTACAGAATATCTCAAACATTAATATCACATAACCATCACACAGTGAGGGATCAATGTCTTTCTGGTGCACAAACCTCCTGACCTGAGTAGTAGCTGGAAAGTTATCAGGAGGTGTGTCCCAGAACTACTGTCATTAAAATGTTCCCATCGTCACTGTCCCCCACTGACCTTCTTCTCTTTGAGGTAGTACCCAATTGCAAAATTTCTGTCGCCTGTTTCTTTTTCCGACTGGAACCTGAGACACAGAGAGACAAAGAGAGTCAACAACAACAACATCAATAATATAACAAACAGAGAGAATAACTCTGAAAATGAAGACATGAACTAAAACTCACGTGGCATTGCTGAACCCCACGTACTCTCGACCGGCCATCTTCTTAATGAACTCCATCATCTGAGGACAGAGGATGAGAGATATCGTATAGTAATGTATTGTAATGTAACGTATCATGTGTGCATTGTATAGAACTACGTTTGAATGATACTGAATGATGACACACATTAAGTCTATCTACTTACATAGTCAAACTTCTCTGCCTTATTTGAACCGGGCTGGTGACACACAGAAAGACAGACAGAACAGCCGTGTAAACAACAGGTCACCACATCAAAACCTTTTCAGTAGTCAGCCACAGGGTGGCGATGTTCTACAGGGCTTCAGGACTCAGTAGGCTCAACACACTTTAACAGTATGAATGATCACACATCTTGAAGTCCTAATGTCTACTCCTGAACAAGGTGACAAAAACAAGCAGTTATCACAGTAGACGGTGTCCTAATAAAGACACTGGTTATATGAAGTCTCAGGATACTACAGGTACTCTCTGTAGTAAATCTGCAATATCACCTGTTCCCAAGCAACAGCACCTGGTCTGAAACAGGTGTATCCCTGACCCAGCATTGAGAGGTTAAAGGTGGATTTGGTTCGGAATACATTTTTTAAGGGGGCTACTTTATATAAATTATAGAGCCTAGCCGTGATTGCCCAAGTGACCCCAAATGTCCAGTATTGGGGCATAAATACGATTGTTTGCGTCACAAAGATGCATTACACAGTAATAGTTTTATTTAAGTATATCTATTAGATTAAAGATTCATTCTGAACAGAACAGGCCGAAATCCAGACTTAAACCCTCCTGTTATTCCTTCAGGCTAACTTCCACCTGGAGCCCCCTTTGCCTGGGGCCGCATATGGCTGGGGCCCCTGCTGTCTTTATTGCCGAAATATCTAACTATATATCAGTTAGACAGAGCAGGCGAGTTTATGTACCTTTCTCTCTCTCTGAGATAACACACACGGACCACCTCTCCAAAGTGCTCTGTTAATTGGTTAAACTGATGGTCCCACCGGTCCCAGGGTCCCTCCCCCAGCAGTGTGAGGGTGACAGGAGAGCAGTAAAGCTGGCAGAACCAGGGTCAACACTACTAACTACCCTACTGACTACCTTACTCACTACACTACTGACTACCCTACTCACTACACTACGGACTACCCTACTCACTACACTACGGACTACCCTACTCACTACACTACTGACTACACTACGGACTACCCTACTCACTACACTACTGACTACCCTACTGACTACCCTACTGACTACACTACTGACTACCCTACTCACTACACTACGGACTACCCTACTCACTACACTATGGACTACCCTACTCACTACACTACTGACTACACTACGGACTACCCTACTCACTACACTACTGACTACCCTACTGATTACCCTACTGACTACACTACCGACTACCCTACTCACTACCCTACTCACTACACTACTGACTACCCTACTGACTACCCTACTCACTACACTACTCACTACACTACTGACTACCCTACTCACTACACTACTGACTACCCTACTCACTACACTATGGACTACCCTACTCACTACACTATGGACTACCCTACTCACTACACTACTGACTACCGTACTGATTACCCTACTGACTACCCTACTGACTACACTACCGACTACCCTACTGACTACCCTACCGACTACCCTACTGACTACACTACCGACTACCCTACTGACTACACTACCGACTACCCTACTCACCACACTACTCACTACCCTACTCACTATACTGACTACCCTACTGACTACCCTACTGACTACCCTACTGACTACCCTACTCACTACCCTACTGACTACCCTACTGACTACCCTACTCACTACACTACTGACTACCCTACTCACTAGACTACTGACTACCCTACTGACTACCCTAGTCACTACACTACTCACTACCCTACTGACTACACTACTGACTACCCTACTCACTACACTACTGACTACACTACTGACTACACTACCGACGACCCTACTCACTACACTACTGAACATGTAACTACTATCTACCTCACGTGCAAGATAGGCCGTGCGCGTGTGTGTGTTTAGAGCTGCATGTTTGAACGGGACAAAGCCAAACCTACGTCAGCTTCGGGTCAAAGATTGACAGATGCCCTGGATCTTGGTTTGTTGTGTACATTTGCTCGTCAAACACTGAGTGGATTTAGCAAATAATGACAGTGACAAATATCACTGATGCATCACTGAGAGTGGATGTTTTAAGGGAATATTTAAAGTCAGACAGGATATACTCACACCATGTATAGGGTGGTCTGTAGACTGTCTGTCTAGTTACAGGATATACTCACACCATGTATAGGATGGTCTGTAGACTGTCTGTCTAGTTACAGGATATACTCACACCATGTATAGGGTGGTCTGTCTAGTTACAGGATATACTCACACCATGTATAGGATGGTCTGTAGACTGTCTGTCTAGTTACAGGATATACTCACACCATGTATAGGATGGTCTGTAGACTGTCTGTCTAGTTACAGGATATACTCACACCATGTATAGGGTGGTCTGTAGACTGTCTGTCTAGTTACAGGATATACTCACACCATGTATAGGGGTCTGTAGACTCTGTCTAGTTACAGGATATACTCACACCATGTATAGGGTGGTCTGTCTAGACTATACTCACACCATGTATAGGGTGGTCTGTCTAGTTACAGGATATACTCACACCATGTATAGGGTGGTCTGTCTGTCTAGTTACAGGATATACTCACACCATGTATAGGGTGGTCTGTCTAGACTGTCTGTCTAGTTACAGGATATACTCACACCATGTATAGGGTGGTCTGTCGACTGTCTGTCTAGTTACAGGATATACTCACACCATGTATAGGGTGGTCTGTAGACTGTCTGTCTAGTTACAGGATATACTCACACCATGTATAGGGTGGTCTGTAGACTGTCTGTCTAGTTACAGGATATACTCACACCATGTATAGGGTGGTCTGTAGACTGTCTGTCTAGTTACAGGATATACTCACACCATGTATAGGGTGGTCTGTAGACTGTCTGTCTAGTTACAGGATATACTCACACCATGTATAGGGTGGTCTGTCTAGTTACAGGATATACTCACACCATGTATAGGGTGGTCTGTCGACTGTCTGTCTAGTTACAGGATATACTCACACCATGTATAGGATGGTCTGTAGACTGTCTGTCTAGTTACAGGATATACTCACACCATGTATAGGGTGGTCTGTCTAGACTTACACTCACACCATGTCTGTCTAGTTACAGGATATACTCACACCATGTATAGGATGGTCTGTAGACTGTCTGTCTAGTTACAGGATATACTCACACCATGTATAGGGTGGTCTGTCGACTGTCTGTCTAGTTACAGGATATACTCACACCATGTATAGGGTGGTCTGTAGACTGTATGTCTAGTTACAGGATACACTCACACCATGTATAGGGTGGTCTGTAGACTGTCTGTCTAGTTACCTTGATAAGAGAGCTAATCACAATGGCTCCAGCATTCACCATGGGGTTGTGGGGTTTATCTAGGCACACAAAACACAAGTTATTATCAGAGTTAAAACAGAATACAGTAAGGTCACAGAAGTAGAATGATGCTTTACTATTTGGAGACTAAGTCTTTCTTCGAGAGCTGACATCACATCCACTTGGTAGAAAGTAGTAGATCCTATCAACCTGAACTCATGTGGTCTTAACTTGTACTGAAATCAAATCATATTTGTCCAGCAAACTAACAAAACACCCACAAGACAGTAATGTACAGCAACAGGAGCACGGGTTCCCTTACCCACCTTCCTCATCCAGGTAGAGCTTGTTGAATTTCAGTCCGCTGGGCTCCATCCCCACATAGCGGTGTACCTTCTCTGTCCCAGCCTCGTGGATGGCCACAGCATACTCCAGTGGCTTCACACACGACTGGAGACAGAAGGGCTGCTTAGTGTCCCCTACTGAGTGTCTGGGGGGAGAGGAGGGAGAGACAGAGGACCAGAGAAACAGGACCAGAGAAACAGAGGAAGAAAGAAAGAGAGAGAGGACCAGAGAAAGAAAGAGAGAGAGGACCAGAGAAAGAAAGAGAGAGAGGACCAGAGAAACAGGACCAGAGAAACAGAGGAAGAAAGAAAGAGAGAGAGGACCAGAGGAAGAAAGAGAGAGAGGACCAGAGGAAGAAAGAGAGAGAGGACCAGATGAAGAAAGAGAGAGAGGACCAGATGAAGAAAGAGAGAGAGGACCAGATGAAGAAAGAGAGAGAGGACCAGATGAAGAAAGAGAGAGGACCAGAGGAAGAAAGAGAGAGAGGACCAGAGGAAGAAAGAGAGAGGGGACCAGAGGAAGAAAGAGAGAGGGGACCAGAGGAAGAAAGAGAGAGAGGACCAGAGGAAGAAAGAGAGAGAGGACCAGAGGAAGAAAGAGAGAGAGGACCAGAGGAAGAAAGAGAGAGAGGAACAGAGGAAGAAAGAGAGAGAGAACCAGATGAAGAAAGAGAGAGAGGACCAGATGAAGAAAGAGAGAGAGGACCAGATGAAGAAAGAGAGAGAGGACCAGAGGAAAAAGGAGAGAAAGGACCAGAGGAAGAAAGAGAGAGGACCAGAGGAAGAAAGAGAGGACCAGATGAAGAAAGAGAGAGCGAGCCAGAGGGAGAAAGAGAGAGAGGACCAGAGGAAGAAAGAGAGAGAGGACCAGAGGAAGAAAGAGTGAGAGGACCAGAGGAAGAAAGAGAGAGATGACCAGAGGAAGAAAGAGAGAGATGACCAGAGGGAGAAAGAGAGAGAGGACCAGAGGAAGAAAGAGAGAGAGGACCAGAGGAAGAAAGAGAGAGAGGACAAGAGGAAGAAAGAGAGAGAGGACCAGAGGAAGAAAGAGAGAGAGGACCAGAGGAAGAAAGAGAGAGAGGACCAGAGGAAGAAAGAGAGAAAGGACCAAGGAAGAAAGAGAGAGAGGACCAGAGGAAGAAAGAGAGAGAGGACCAGAGGAAGAAAGAGAGAGAGGACCAGGGGAAGAAAGAGAGAGAGGACCAGGGGAAGAAAGAGAGAGAGGACCAGAGGAAGAAAGAGAGAGAGGACCAGAGGAAGAAAGAGAGAGAGGACCAGAGGAAGAAAGAGAGAGAGGACCAGAGGAAGAAAGAGAGAGGACCAGAGGAAGAAAGAGAGAGGACCAGAGGAAGAAAGAGAGAGGACCAGAGGAAGAAAGAGAGAGGACCAGAGGAAGAAAGAGAGAGAGGACCAGAGGAAGAAAGAGAGAGAGGACCAGATGAAGAAAGAGAGAGAGGACCAGAGGAAAAAAGAGAGAGGACCAGATGAAAAGGTGTCAGTAGTATGAGTCACAATTTCGCATTCAGTTATCAATCATCCAGATATATAGATACACAGGGAGGTTGTACCCACCTCTGTCCGTCCACTGTACACAGGGAGGTTGTACCTACCTCTGTCCATCCACTGTACACAGGGACACACCCCAGAGATCAGGACTGAACTTGGCCAGGTGAGGAATGTAGACTGCTACCTGTAACCAGGAAGTACAGACCATCAGAACTACCAGAACCATATCACATGTAGATAATACTCCACACGTCAAATGTTTTGTTTGAGTACATGCCATAGAACAACAGACTAGAGGTCGACCAATTAATCAGGATTGGCCGATAACTTGAAATCAGCCCTAATTTTTCATAACAATCGGTAATCGGCATTTTAGACACCGATCGTGGCCAATTACATTGCACTCCACGAGGAGACTGCGTGGCAGGCTGACAACCTGTTATGCGAGTGCAGCAAGGAGCCAAGGTAAGGTGCTAGCTAGCATTTAACGTATCTTATAAAAAACAATCAATCTTAACGTAATCACTAGTTAACTACACATGGTTGATGATATTACTAGTTTATCTAATTTGTCCTGTGTTGCATATACAGTAATCGATGCGATGTCTGTTAATTTATCATTGAATCATAGCCTACTTCGCCAAACGGTTATTGAACAAGGTTATTTAACAAGCGTATTCGCGTAAAAGCACTGTTGTTGCACCAATGCGTACCTAACCATAAACATCAACGCCTTTCTTAAAATCAATACACAAGTATATATTGTTAGACCTGCATATTTAGTTAATATTGCCTTCTAACATGAATTTCTTTTAACTAGGGTAATTGTGTCACTTCTCTTGCGTTCTGTGCAAGCAGAGTCAGGGTATATGCAGCAGTTTGGGCCGCCTGGCTCATTGCCAACTGTGTGAAGACCAACTTCACCAAACAGGGGATGATTTAACAAAAGCACATTAGCGAAAAAAGCACAATCGTTGCAGGAATGTACCTAACCATAAACATCAATGCCTTTCTTAAAATCAAAACACAGAAGTATATTTGTTTGAACTTGCATATTGAGTTAAAGAAATCCAGGTTAGCAGGCAATATTAACCAGGTGAAATTGTGTCACTTCTTTTGTGTTCATTACACGCAGAGTCAGGTGCTTCTACACCTGCATTGCTTGCTGTTTGGGGTTTTAGGCTGGGTTTCTGTACAGCACTTTGAGATATCAGCTGATGTACGAAGGGCTTTATAAATACATTTGATTTGATTTGATATATGCAACAGTTTGGGCCGCCTGGCTCGTTGCAAACTAATTTGCCAGAATTTTACGTAATTATGGCATAACATTGAAGGTTGTGCAATGTAACAGGAATATGTAGACTGATGGATGCCACCCGTTAGATAACATACAGAACGGTTCCATATTTCACTGAAAGAATAAACACTTTATTTTCGAAATGATAGTTTCCGGATTCTACCATACTAATGACCTAAGGCTCGTATTTCTGTGTGTTATTATGTTATAATGAAGTCTATGATTTGATAGAGCAGTCTGACTGAGCGATGGTAGGCAGCAGCAGGCTCGTAAGCATTCATTCAAACAGCACTTTTTTGCGTTTGCCAGCAGCTGTTTATGACTTCAAGCCTATCAACTCCCGAGATTAGGCTCATGTAACCTAGCTAGTTAGCGGGGTGCGCACTAATAGCGTTTCAATCGGTGACGTTACTCGCTCTGAGACCTTGAAGTAGTTGTTCCCCTTGCTCTGCAAGGGCCGCGGCTTTTGTGGAGCGATGGGTAATGATGCTTCGAGGGTGGCTGTTGTCGATGTGTTCCTGGTTCGAGCCCAGGTAGGGGCGAGGAGAGGGACGGAAGCTATACTGTTACACTGGCAATACTAAAGTGCCTATAAGAACATCTAATAGTCAAAGGTATATGCAATACAAATGGTATAGAGATAAATAGTCCTATAATTCCTATAATAACTACAACCTAAAACTTCTTACCTGGGAACATTGAAGAGTCATGTTAAAAGGAACCACCAGCTTTCATATGTTCTCATGTTCTGAGCAAGGAACTTAAACGTTAGCTTTCTTACATAGCACATATTGCACTTTTACTTTCTTCTCCAACACTTTGTTTTTGCATTATTTAAACCAAATTGAACATGTTTCATTATTTATTTGAGGCTAAATTGATTTTGATGTATTATATAAAGTTAAAATAAAAGTGTTCATTCAGCATTGTTGTAATTGTCATTATTACAAATAAATACATTACAAAAAAATACAAAAATCGTCCGATTAATCGGTATCGGCTTTTTTTGGTCCTCCAATAATTGGAGGTATTGGTATAGGCGTTGAAAAATCATAATTAGTCAACCTCAACAACAGACACATGTTAACGGAAAGCATATCAGAGTAAAAGACAGAGTAAGAGGACAGATGACAAAAAAGAGAGATAGTGAGAGACAGATGGAGAAGAGTGACACATGAAAAGTGGAAACAAATCTACTTACATGTCCGTTGTGGTTTTTCTGAACGGTGTTGTAGATTTGATCTATTTTTGAAACGAACGATTCAAACTCAGGGATGATGAACTTCTTTCTGAAGGCCTGGATCAGAAGCACTATGTTCCCGCCTACACACCTGAGGGTTGGTACAACAAACAATACAATATTAGATCATCAATACAGAAACCCGGTCATTGAACAAGTTCTAGAGCATTCTAGAAAACTAGTTCTGTGAATGAGATGAACTTTTCCCCAGATGTTTGCTTTGAAGTGGTGACACTCCCGGAGGCGCAGTGGATGGACTGCTGTATTATGACGTCTGACTTTCTTCTCTGTTGTTGTTTGCCTGCTAGACTTGGTGCTGATAAGTGGTTTGAATTGTTGTGGAAATTAGGGTTCAGCGGAGCTGTGTGAGAATGTAAACTCCATTCTTTGTGACACACATGGATAATGATACTCCTTATGTATCCTATTAACAGCCTGACACATGTTTTAAAATATGTTTTACTGTCACATACACCGGATAGGTGCAGTGAAATGTGTTGTTTTACAGGGTCAGCCATAGCACTGCGCCCCAAGAGCAAATAAGGGTTAAGTGCTTTGCTCAAGGGCACATTGACAGATTGTCAGCTCGGGTATTTGAACCAGCAACCTTTTAGTTTCTAGCCCAACGCTCTAACTGCTAGGCTACCTGCCGCTCGATGCTCTCTATATTATTTCCTACCCCAACCTATGTTGCACTTGAAAACAAACACACATGATTAGCCTATAACTTTACTTAACCTCCATTTACAGGGGCAAGAAGAAGTATGTGAACCCTTTGGAATGACCTGGATTTCTGCATAAATTGGTCATAAAATGTGATGTGATCTTCATCTAAGTCACAACAACAGACAAACACAGTCTGCTTAAACTAATAACACACAGAAATGATATGTTTTTCATGTCTTTATTGAACACACCGTGTAAAGATCACAGTGCAGGGTGGGAAAAGTATGTGAACCCTTGGATTTAATAACTGGTTGACCTTCCTTTGACAGCAATAACCTCAACCAAACATTTACTGTTGATGCGGATCAGACCTGTACAACAGTCAGGAGGAATTTGGGGGCTTTCCTCTTTACAAAACTGTTTCAGTTCAGAAATATTATTGGGATGTCTGGTGTGAACTGCTCTCTTGAGGTCATGCCACAGCATCTCAATTGGGTTGTCAAGACTCTGACTGGGCCACTCTGACTGGGCCACAAGGTGTATTTTCTTCTGTTGAAGCCATTCTGTTGTTGATTTACTTCTGTGTTTTGGGTCGTTGTCCTGTTGCGTCACCCAACTTCTGTTGAGCTTCAATTGCCGGACAGAAAGCCTTACATTCTCCTGCAAAATGTCTTGATACACTTGGGAATTCATTTCTCTGTCGATGATAGCAAGCTGTCCAGGCCCTGAGGCAGCAAAGCAGCCCCAAACCATGATGCTCCCTGCATCCTACTTCACAGTTGTGATGAGGTTTTGATGTTGGTATGCTGTGCCTTTTTGTCTCCACACATAGTGTTGTATGTTCCTTCCAAACAACTCAACTTTAGTTTAATCTGTCCACATAATATTTTGCCTGTAGCGCTATGAAAGGGACAATAGTGGCTTCTTCCGTGGTGCCCTCCCATGAACCCCATTCTTGTTCAGTGTTTTACACAAGTAGACCCGTCAACAGAGATGTTAACATGTTCCAGAGATTTCTGTATGTCTTTAGCTGACACTCTAGGATTCTTCTTAACCTCATTGAGCATTCTGCGCTGTGCTCTTGCAGTCATCTTTGCAGGACAGCCACTCCTAGAGAGAGTAGCAACAGTGCTGAACTTTCTCCAATTATAGACATTTTGTCTTACAGTGGACGGATGAACATCAAGGCTTTTAGAGATACTTTTGTAACCCTTTCCAGCTTTATGCAAATCAAGGTCTTTTGAGATCTCTTTTGTTTGAGGCATCGTTCACATCAGCCAATGCTTCTTGTGAATAGCAAACTCTGTAGCAAATAGCACATTTTCTGAGTGTTTTTTATAGGGCAGGGCAGCTCTAACCAACATCTCCAATCTCATCTCATTGATTGGACTCCAGGTTAGTTGACTCCTGACTCCAATTGGCTAATGACTTCTCCAAAAGCCTAGGGGTTCACATACTTTTCCCAACCTACACTGTGAATGTTTAAATTCTGTATTCAACACGGACAAGAAAAATACAATAATTTGTGTGTTATTAGTTTAAGCACACGGTTTTTGTCTATTGTTGTGATTTGGATGAAGATCAGATCAAATTTGATGATCAATTTATGCAGAAATCCAGGTAATTCCAAAGGGTTCACATACGTTTTCTTACCACTGTATGTGTACACTCAGAAAAAATGTGCTATCTAGAACTAAAATGGTTATTTGGTTGTCCCCATAGGAGAACCCTTTGAAGAACCCTTTTTGGTTCAAGTTAGAACCCTTTTGAGTTCCATGAATAACCCTTTCCACTGAGGGTTCTACCTGGAACCAAAAATGGTTCTACCTGGAACCAAAAAGGGTTCTACCTGGAACCAAAAAGCTTTCTCCTATGGGGACAGACAAAGAACCTTTTTGGAACCCTTTTATCTAAGAGTGTCGACGACCTGGCAGATATAAGGAACACTGGTTTTCCCCACGAGATCAAGATGCCTGGACTGTCAAAGTCCACTCTAGATGTGAATCATTCACTCTTTAACTGAATTGTAATGAAAGGACATGCATTGCCATAGCTGAAACACAAAGATGTCACAGGTCAACTGATTAAGGGTTACATTTAATTCCAATCAAAATGTACTTTTTGTTTGTTTGTTTGTGTTTGTGTGTTTGTTTGTTTGTGTTTTGTGTGTGTGTGTGTGTGTGTGTGTGTGTGTGTGTGTGTGTGTGTGTGTGTGTGTGTGTGTGTGTGTGTGTGACCAAGGACCAAGGACCAAGGACCAAGGACCAAGGCAGCTGGCACCTGTAAAACGGAGTCGTACTCTGCTCTTTAGCCCACACAAGACTACCCGTATCCACCCTCAGCCCACGGTCCCACGGTCCCACGGCCCACTGCCCCTCGGTCCACTGCCCCTCGGTCCACTGCCCCTCGGTCCACTGCCCCTCGGCCCACGGTCCCTCGGCCCACGGTCCCTCGGCCCCTCAGCACACGGCCCCTCAGCACACGGCCCCTCAGCACACGGCCCCTCAGCACACGGCCCCTCAGCACACGGCCCCTCAGCACACGGTCCCTCAGCCCTCAGTGGACTGAGAGCACATATACTTTTGCCTCTTAAAATGACTTGAAGAGTAAATGCCAGAGAGAGGAGCCATGTGTGTTTGAGTGAGTGAGTGAGTGAGTGAGTGAGTGAGTGAGTGAGTGAGTGAGTGAGTGAGTGAGTGAGTGAGTGAGTGAGTGAGTGAGCGAGTGAGCGAGTGAGCGAGTGAGCGAGTGAGTGAGTGAGTGAGTGAGTATTTGTTGTGAGGTCTGGGGTCCGCTCGCCAACCAAGAATTCACAAAATGGGAAAACACCAAATTGAGACTCTGAATGCAGAATTCTGCAAAAAATATCCTCAATGTACAATGTAAAACACCAAATAATACATGCGAAGAGCCGTTCAAGTCTACAACCACCTAAAAGGAAGCAATTTGCAAACCTTCCATAACAAAGCCATCAACTACAGAGAGATGAACCTGGAGAAGAGTCCCCTAAGCAAGCTGGTCCTGGGGCTCTGTTCACAAAGACAAACAGACCCCACAGAGCAGCAGGACAGCAACACAATTCGACCCAATCAAATCATGAGAAAACAGAAAGATAATTATTTCCAATGTGTCAAGTAATTAACAAAAAAAAACAGAGCAAACTAGAATGCCATTTGGCCCTAAACAGAGAGTACACAGCAGCAGAATAAGGAAAGCTTAGACTATATACAGACTCAGTGAGCATAGCCTTGCTATTGAGAAATGCCACCGTAGTCAAACCTGGCTTTCAAGAGAAGACAGGCTATGTGCTCACTGCCCACAACATGAGGTGGAAACTGAGCTGCACTTTCTAAACTCCTGTCAAACTTATGACCATACACATATTTCCCTCAGATTACGCAGACCCACAAAGAATTCTAAAACAAACCCACATTTGATAAACTCCAATATCTACTGGGTGAAATACCACAGTGTGCCATCAGAGCAGCAAGATTTGTGACCTGTTGCCACAAAAAAAGGGCAACCAGTGAAGAACAAACACCATTGTAAATACAACCCATATCTATGCTTATTTTCACTTTCCCCTTCCCAACTATTTGCACATCGTTACAACACTGTATATAGACATACAATGACATTTGAAATATCTTTATTCTTTTGGAACTTCTGTGATGTTTACTGGTAGAGAGAGAGAGAGGAGCCATGTGTGTTTGAGTGAGTGAGTGAGTGAGTGAGTGAGTGAGTGAGTGAGTGAGTGAGTGAGTGAGTGAGTGAGTGAGTGAGTGAGTGAGTGAGTGAGTGAGTGAGTGAGTGAGTGAGTGAGTGAGTAAGCCTACAACAAACTCTGGGTTAATAATGTGGAATGCTGAAGGGGTCAGGGTATTAATAGACTCACTCTACCATGGCACCTAGCAGTAAGAGGAGATGGAAATGTGATGACTGTGTGACAGAGGCAAAGAGGGCTAGAGAGGGGTAGAGAGGTGGATAGGGGTGTAGAGGGGCAGAGAGGGGTGTAGAGGGGTAGAGAGAGGTGGAGAGGGGTAGAGAGAGGTGGAGAGGGGTAGAGAGAGGTGGAGAGGGGTAGAGGGGTAGAGAGGGGTAGAGAGGTAGAGAGAGGTAAGGAGAGGTGAACAGGGGTAGAGCTGTAGAGAGGGGTGTAGAAGGGTAGAGAGGTGGAGAGGGGTAGAGAGGTAGAGAGGTGGAGAGGGGTAGAGAGAGGTGGAGGGGTAGAGAGAGGTGGAGGGGTAGAGGGGTAGAGAGGTGGAGGGGTAGAGAGGTGGAGAGGGGTAGAGGGGTAGAGAGGTGAAGAGGAGTAGAGAGGTAGAGGGGTAGAGAGGTGGAGAGGGGTGTAGAGGGGTGTAGAGAGGTAGAGGGGTAGAGAGGTGGAGAGGGGTGTAGAGGGGTGTAGAGAGGTAGAGGGGTAGAGAGGTGGAGGGGTAGAGAGAGGTGGAGAGGGGTAGAGGGGTAGAGAGGTGGAGAGGGTTGTAGAGGGGTGTAGAGGGGTAGAGAGGGGTAGAGAGGTAGATAGAGGTAAGGAGAGGTGAACAGGGGTAGAGCTGTAGAGAGGGGTGTAGAAGGGTAGAGAGGTGGAGAGGGGTAGAGAGGTAGAGAGGGGTAGAGAGAGGTGGAGGGGTAGAGAGAGGTGGAGGGGTAGAGAGACGTGGAGAGAGGTGGAGGGGTAGAGAGAGGTGGAGGGGTAGAGAGGGGTAGAGAGAGGTAGAGAGGTAGAGAGAGGTAAGGAGAGGTGAACAGGGGTAGAGCTGTAGAGAGGGGTGTAGAAGGGTAGAGAGGTGGAGAGGGGTAGAGAGGTAGAGAGGTAGAGAGGTGGAGAGGGGTAGAGAGAGGTGGAGGGGTAGAGAGAGGTGGAGGGGTAGAGAGAGGTGGAGAGAGGTGGAGGGGTAGAGAGAGGTGGAGGGGTAGAGAGGGGTAGAGAGAGGTGGAGGGGTAGAGAGAGGTAGAGAGAGGTGGAGGGGTAGAGCGGTAGAGAGGTGTAAAAAGAGATAGAAGGGGCGAAAGAGGTAGAAGGGGGTGGAGAGGAGTAGAAGGGGGTGGAGAGAGGTGGAGACAGGTAGAGGTGGCTCTAGAAGCAGGTCCCAAATCCCCCCCCACCCTTGGACCTACCCTCGGTTTATGCAGACCAGCTGATAAGCAATATGGTGGAAGCTCCAACAATGCACTGCTTGTACCTATCCAGACCCTTCAGATCTGCAAACATGGAGGGGTTAGGGACAAGAGGGAGGGGTATGGAGCAATGTGGGAACGTCTAAATCCAACAAGGAGACAAGCTGGGCGACTCACTTGCGGAAGAGTTCCCGGTCCATCATGACGTCATGACAGGATTCCGATACGGAGCGTTGCAGCTTGTCCATACAGTCCTTCAGTCGCGGGTCGGATACAATAAGACCAGTCCTCTTGAGGGCCTAATCAAATCAAATCAAACGTTATTTAAAGTGCATTTAAAGTCACAAGACATGTTACAGTAAAAAACAATACAATGAAGCGGTTCAAGTAAACAAAAGACGATAAAATAGATGAATAAATTAACAACACAAAGATTTGGTTGGGGAGAAAGGAATGATGTCAGCGAAGCCATACTGCAAAGCTATACTGCAGTTTAATTTACAGTGTTCTGTAAATCATTCTGCCTGGTCATGTCGAGTCCACATCTCACACAGTTATTTATACTGTTATGCGAGGAACTTGGATGTGAACTAAATTTATATGAACTAACTTTAACTCATCTTGAGGCCCACTGACATACACAAATCTTGTTGCAAGTTGAGTAACTGATACGCCTCTTTGTCCAAGCTGGACTGAAGCTGGTTTGGGAATGCTTTGAGTCACTTGTTGCACGTTGAGTAACTGATACCCTTCTTTGTCCAAGCTGGACTGAAGCTGGTTTGGGAATGCTTTGAGTCACTTGTTGCAAGTTGATTAACTGATACCCTTCTTTGTCCAAGCTGGACTGAAGCTGGTTTGGGAATGCTTTGAGTCACTTGTTGTAAGTGTTTTGATTGAAACAGTGCAGTAGTGCTGGTGCAATATAAAACACAGATCAGATCAGAGCTTTGACTATCATTGACATCTTCTACAATTGATTATTTCATTTAACAAGTTTGTTTTTAGGGGGATAATTTCATCACATGTTGAAATACAAAACCCCCATGTTATAGTTGAATGATGATACAACCTAATCTAGTCTGTCTAGTCTTTGACTATCATTGACAACTTCTAGTTGATTATCTCTGCATTTAATCTTTACAACCTAATCTTTGTCTTCTCTGCACGGTAATTTCATCACATGTTAGTCAAAACTGCACGTTATAGTAATCTTTACAATATATTCCAGTCTGTCTAGTCTCTGCACGGTAATCTTTACAACCTAATCTAGTCTGTCTAGTCTCTGCACGGTAATCTTTACAACCTAATCTAGTCTGTCTAGTCTCTGCACGGTAATCTTTACAACCTAATCTAGTCTGTCTAGTCTCTGCACGGTAATCTTTACAACCTAATCTAGTCTGTCTAGTCTCTGCACGGTAATCTTTACAACCTAATCTAGTCTGTCTAGTCTCTGCACGGTAATCTTTACAACCTAATCTAGTCTGTCTAGTCTCTGCACGGTAATCTTTACAACCTAATCTAGTCTGTCTAGTCTCTGCACGGTAATCTTTACAACCTAATCTAGTCTGTCTAGTCTCTGCACGGTAATCTTTACAACCTAATCTAGTCTGTCTAGTCTCTGCACGGTAATCTTTACAACCTAATCTAGTCTGTCTAGTCTCTGCACGGTAATCTTTACAACCTAATCTAGTCTGTCTAGTCTCTGCACGGTAATCTTTACAACCTAATCTAGTCTGTCTAGTCTCTGCACGGTAATCTTTACAACCTAATCTAGTCTGTCTAGTCTCTGCACGGTAATCTTTACAACCTAATCTAGTCTGTCTAGTCTCTGCACGGTAATCTTTACAACCTAATCTAGTCTGTCTAGTCTCTGCACGGTAATCTTTACAACCTAATCTAGTCTGTCTAGTCTCTGCACGGTAATCTTTACAACCTAATCTAGTCTGTCTAGTCTCTGCAGGGTAATCTTTACAACCTAATCTAGTCTGTCTAGTCTCTGCAGAGTAATCTTTACAACCTAATCCAGTCTGTCTAGTCTCTGCACCTAATCTAGTTTCTCCCGGGTAACTTTACAACCTAATCTAGTTTCTCCCGGGTAACTTTACAACCTAATTGAGTCTCTGCCGGGTAACTTTACAACCTAATCTAGTCTCTGCAGGGTAACTTTACAACCTAATCTAGTCTCTGCAGGGTAACTTTACAACCTAATCTAGTCTCTGCAGGGTAATCTTTACAACCTAATCTAGTCTGTCTAGTCTCTGCAGGGTAATCTTTACAACCTAATCTAGTCTGTCTTGTCTCTGCAGGGTAATCTTTACAACCTAATCTAGTCTGTCTAGTCTCTGCAGGGTAATCTTTACAACCTAATCTAGTCTGTCTTGTCTCTGCAGGGTAATCTTTACAGCCGAATCTAGTCTCTGCAGGGTAGTCTTTACAACCTAATCTAGTCTGTCTAGTTCCTGCAGGGTAATCTTTACAATCTATTCCATTCTGTCTAGTCTCTGCAGGGTAATCTTTACAACCTATTTTTAGTCTCTCTGGTCTCTGCAGGGTAATCTTTACAACCTATTTCTAGTCTCTCTGCAGGGTAATCTTTAAAACCTATTTCTAGTCTCTCTGCAGGGTAATCTTTACAACCTATTTCTAGTCTCTCTGCAGGGTAATCTTTAGACTGATGTGTTGTGATCTTCACCAGACACATTCCTTCCTTCATCAGGCTTGGAGACATGGCCACTATTTAATTTAAATAACATAATGAAATAGCCATGTTCCACGATACACCTTATTGTTTCAAGAGTCGATTCACTCAATTGTTTTTATTTATTTATTTAACCTTTATTTAACTAGGTTAAATCACATATCAGCGGAATGTATAATTTTTTTAACAGCTATTTGTTATCATAATTACCATATTCCTCATAATTACCCTACCTCCTCCCTTCCTCATAATTACCATATTCCTCATAATTACCCTACCTCCTCCCTTCCTCAGAATTACCCTACCTCCTCCCTTCCTCATAATTACCCTACCTCCTCCCTTCCTCATAATTACCCTACCTCCTCCCTTCCTCATAATTACCCTACCTCCTCCCTTCCTCATAATTACCCTACCTCCTCCCTTCCTCATAATTACCCTACCTCCTCCCTTCCTCATAATTACCCTACCTCCTCCCTTCCTCATAATTACCATATTCCTCATAACTACCCCACTCCCCCCTTCCTCATAATTACCCTACCTCCTCCCTTCCTCATAATTACCATATTCCTCATAATTACCCTACTTCCTCCCATCCTCATAATTACCATATTCCTCATAACTACCCTATTCCCTCCCTTCCTCCTAATTACCCTACTTCCTCCCTCCTAATTACCCTACTTCCTCTCTAGCACATAATTACCCTACTTCCTCCATTCCTCATAAGGACCCTACTTCCTCTCTAGCACATAATTACCCTACTTCCTCCATTCCTCATAAGGACCCTACTTCCTCTCTAGCACATAATTACCCTACTTCCTCAAAGTAAAGAGAGTTGGCACTGTCACGGTGGCAGTTTGGTGGCCCCAAGTCTTCAATAACCCTTGCACTCCGCATACCTGGAGTAAGTATAACTCAAATGGTGGAAAGACGACGTTTGAGTGAGAGCAGAATTACATTTTATTTTTATTTATTTTACCTTTATTTAACTAGGCAAGTCAGTTAAGAACAAATTCTTATTTTCAATGACGGCCTAGGAACAGTGGGTTGCCTGTTCAAGGGCAGAACGACAGATTTTGTACCTTGTCAGCTCAGGGGTTTGAACTTGCAACCTTCCGGTTACTAGACCAACGCTCTAACCACTAGGCCATCAAGTCTCATAGATCATCTCTTATGACAGATTGTGTATCTTTATTTGCAAATAAATGTCTGTTCTTCAGTGTTTTTGTGTGTGTGTGTGGGAGGGAGCGAGACAGAGGGAGCGAGAGAACAAGAATGTGCTTTTGTGTTTGTGGCTGTATGTCTACATCAAGAGAGAGTTTGTTGTCAAGGAGGGACAGAGTAAGGTATTTAATTTACAACCTACTCTTCTTTTCTGTATAGGTTAACGGATGTGTGTACTTACTCACAGAGAAAGTGTGAGATGGGGACTTGTTTCTGTTAACTGATGTGTGTACTTACTCACAGAGATAAAGTGTGAGATGAGGACTTGTTTCTGTTAACTGATGTGTGTACTTACTCACAGAGATAAAGTGTGAGATGAGGACTTGTTTCTGTTAACTGATGTGTGTACTTACTCACAGAGATAAAGTGTGAGATGAGGACTTGTTTCTGTTAACTGATGTGTGTACTTACTCACAGAGATAAAGTGTGAGATGAGGACTTGTTTCTGTTAACTGATGTGTGTACTTACTCACAGAGATAGTGTGAGATGGGGACTTGTTTCTGTTAACGGATGTGTGTACTTACTCACAGAGATAAAGTGTGAGATGGGGACTTGTTTCTGTTAACTGATGTGTGTACTTACTCACAGAGATAAAGTGTGAGATGGGGACTTGTTTCTGTTAACTGATGTGTGTACTTACTCACAGAGATAAAGTGTGAGACGGGGACTTGTTTCTGTTAACTGATGTGTGTACTTACTCACAGAGAAAGTGTGAGATGGGGACTTGTTTCTGTTAACTGATGTGTGTACTTACTCACAGAGAAAGTGTGAGATGGGGACTTGTTTCTGTTAACTGATGATTGTGTACTTGGAGACAGAGATAAATGTGAGATGGGGACTTGTTTCTGTTAACGGATGTGTGTACTTACTCACAGAGATAAAGTGTGAGATGGGGACTTGTTTCTGTTAACTGATGTTTGTGTACTTACTCACAGAGATAAAGTGTGAGATGAGGACTTGTTTCTGTTAACTGATGTGTGTACTTACTCACAGAGATAAAGTGTGAGATGAGGACTTGTTTCTGTTAACTGATGTGTGTACTTACTCACAGAGATAAAGTGTGAGATGAGGACTTGTTTCTGTTAACTGATGTGTGTACTTACTCACAGAGATAAAGTGTGAGACGGGGACTTGTTTCTGACCCTCTGTGATGGTGTAGAAGAGCATATCTTCTACCTCTGAGAAGAGACCCTTCCCACTGCTCCTACATATACATACAGTGAAGAGGGAAATTGTCAGATTTAAACAACACAGAAATACACAACTTGATTGGCTATTTATAAAGAGTAATGGATGATTGAGGAGAATGGAGACAAGCCATGTTTTGAATATACAATAACATAGGCCTATATGTGATTCACGCACACACACAGTAAATTAATATCTGCCAATCAATACATAACACAAATTAACTGTCTGAACTGGAACAATAAAAACACAAACTCACAGTTTGGAAAGCACGTGGTCCATGTCTGAGGTTATTCCGATGCGGTGCTGATCTGTTGAGCTTGTGTTGAAATATTGTGCCGGTTGAACTTTAATATTACGACGACAACACGGTAATAAACAGTTGTAAGAAGACTTTTTAAAAACGATTTTAGTCGTGTCTTTCAAAGCTTCAACAGCTGCTGCGTTGGTCACCCGTAATATTTTCAAACAGTGCATGGTTACACTAACTTTACAAAAATAAAAGCATTTAAGGATAAATAACTGCCTTCGGATACTTTTTCCGTTACTTTCTCCACTATTTACCCTTAGTCTGAAGTCCGTTCTGGTCAACCGACTACAGGTATCTAGGCAGCAATCTCGTTCTCGCGTTCGAAACTTGTCATGAGCGCACAAGAGGAAAACTGCGCCGATGACGTCGGAGTGTGTATTTATAGCAGATCAACTTGGCTGCTGAGGAGCAAGGAAACCCCCAGGTCAGCTAAAACCATTGACAACAACTACAGTGCCCTTTTCAAATGATAATGTTATAAATATAAATGTTTAGAACTATTTGGTTTTAATATTATCAAGTTGAAGAGCATAGTCAGAACATCTGAGTGATACAGTAAATAACTGCATGCTTTTCATGATATGTAAACTTCAACTGATAATTTTTTCCATTTGTCATGTAATGCTAAGCAAACAATATGTGTAATTCATCTTGCTTCATCAGATATTAGACTTTCAGAAAGAGCTTGGTAAGTTCTCCTGGTAAAGTTCAGTCGGACTACTGTCATCACCACTACAGTATATGAAAAGCAAATCAAACAATATCTGGATATAGCCATCTAGTTTATACCCTGAAAGTTATCTTGTTAACTAGCCATATTAACGTGATCTATTATTAGCTAGCTAACTATCAAGCAAATTAGACGTGGTCCATCAGTCAATGTAGGCTATCATGTATGTCTGCAGCGATTCTTAAATGCTACTAAAATCAATGTTAATCAATGTTGAAAGGGGGAAAACGTTAGCTAACTTCGCTAGGTAGGCCTACGTTGATTGTAGAAAAAGTGCATTAGGTCTACTTACCACTGTTAAGCCAACTGTACGTTTCTACCGGTAAGCTTGTAAAGTGAACACATTATCCGCCAACAGTAACGTTACAACGGCAAAATGCTGATCATTTGTTTTATTTTTTATTTATTCGTTATTTTACCAGGTAAATTGACTGAGAACACGTTGTCATTTACAGCAACGACCTGGGGAATAGTTACAGGGGAGAGGAGGGGGATGAATGAGACAATTGTAAACTGGGGATTATTAGGTCATGTAGATAATGTGTTATTTGTTTTGAATGGAATACTCAGACATTTGTAGTTTTAACTACGCTCTTAAACAGGTAGTCAAAAGGGGCAAATCAAGCGCTCTGCACCTGTGGACCAAACCGCGTTGCGTGCCGGAGCGTTGCAAACAGAAATGTACGCTACAGATGTGCTGTTCGCGAAAGATTTTGTATTTTTGAACGACTCCTTTTACTAAATCGAGAGTCATGAATAATTTTTTTCCTGAGTGACTCGTTCATTTTGTCGTTCGTCTGACCTGCTGACCGCAGTGACTATACAGCAGGATTTAATACGCTCTCTGGCTCATGGCTCCAGAGACTTGCTCCGACAAAAACATCCGTACAATAGATCAAGTTGCACTGCAGACAGCAATAATATCATAGAGAAGAAAAATACATGTTTAGAACTGGTAATTGATCGCATGGTGCAATAATAAATTATGGACACAGCTTTGTAGAACCAAAAACATACAAGTCTGCATGCTTTTGACATTACTGACTCAAATGAACGAAATTAGTCAATCAGAATATTCGTTATTTTTACTGAAGTTATTAAAAAGAGCCAAACTTCCCATTACTAATTTACACGTACATGTTATTCACTCATTTCATCCAAACTGCTTGCGAGCTTCAACGTGGTCCGTATTGACAGACGCTAAAGTACAACTTGTTCTATCACTGAGGAAGAGAGGCGCAATTCGGCGGAAAATATGTCTCCATCCAGCAGGTGGCGTTATTTCGTTGTTTCGCCCACTAAAGCAAGGACTTTTGTATGGAGGTCAATGAGTGTCAAATTTGGTCATTCCAAAAATATATATTTGCTATTTGAGGTTGTTTTAAGCCAATATAAGTTTCGTAATGCTTAATTCGTTACGAGTTTACTAATATAAGTAGGACAACTTCTAGTGTCTCTCTCCATTGAAGACAGGCGGTTGTCGTCACCCACCCTCATCGAATATTCAAAAGATGATTACAATAAGGAGATGTATGCACCAATCCAGAGAAAGGATAGGCGGCTAGACAGCCCGCCCTGTCACTGTGGACAACGACTCCCATTGTTAGGGCGGAGCGATGTGTATCTTGTAAGTATATCCATTAACGTTGGTTCTATTTTAGATGCTTGTTGAGCTGCAAGTCCTGCCTCTCCCATCTACTAATTGGTTTGTAGGACATACTGTTCTCATGTGGGTGATTGAAAAATGTACGAGGTACACACTCCAGTTCAGTCAGCACAGCGACCAATGGGAAAGTACTGTACAATCAAGCTTGAAGACATGGCATATTCTGGCAGATGACAAACACAAGGTTTGATGCCAAATATATAATGTATTTGAATACTCACGTATCTGCATCATGTAACCATTAACCAACATGTCACTTTGTTTATAATGAACCGATTTAGGCAGAGGCTACAGAGCAGAGCAGACATACTGTACGATGAACTGTTTGGTTAAATCAACAGAACAATATATATTTTTTTTAACCTTTATTTTATTAGGCAAGTCAGTGAAGAACAAATTCTTATTTTCAATGACGGCCTAGTGGGTTAACTGCCTGTTCAGGGGCAGAACGGCAGATTTGTACCTTGTCAGCTCAGGGGTTTGAACTTGCAACCTTCCGGTTACTAGTCCAACGCTCTAACCACTAGGTTACCCTGCTGACCGCAGTGACTATACAGCAGGATTTAATACGCTCTCTGGCTCATGGCTCCAGAGACTTGCTCTGACAAAACATCCGTACAATAGATGGTTCCTATAGGCTATGTTTTGAAATACTTTGACCAACTCACAGTAGGGAGAAATCCTAACAGGCTGACAATGAGACGATGAGCTTTAAAAATCATGAATTGGTCTCATTTTATTATTTGTGTTCATATAATGGACATCAGTTCTTCCAGCCTTATTGAATGATGTTCAAACTGCTTGTTGTCGGTAATAAAGCTTTTGCCTGTAAAACTTTAAATATTGCTTGAAATTAAGCAAGATAAATAATGGTGACAAAAAAAGGCACAGTATGTTCCCAAACATAACTATTAAAACTATATGTTTTCTTTCATAACTCTAGGATATAATCTAGCTTCAAAACACAGACAGTATGCCTGTAAAGAAATGCATTGAATTAAGTTTCAGGTAAAATAGTGTGGACTACTCTACATTCTGTACATTTAAACTCAAAACAATATACTGTTTTTTTATTGTTTAGTATAGGATTGCATTATGTATTGTATTAACTATTTTAAATGCAACTCTACACACTCTTAGCAGGACGTGGCATCACCAGTTTCAGCCCAATATCGATGACACAGGATGGCATGTAAGAGAGAGGGATCCATCCAAACTTGGCGTCCCAGCCGGCACTGTAGCGGGTTCGGGGGTAGGAAGACATCAAGGCATGCTCCATGCAGTTAGTCACTTTACTCAGGTCAGAGTCACAAGATGCATTCATGATCAACCTTTGGATCTGGATGTCTGGATCGGTTTGGGGGGGAAGAGGATATTGTTAAAACTGTTAGGAATTTGTACGGCCAATGGGAGGACGACAGAGGAGAGAGGAGAGCAGAGGAGAAAAGAAAAGTGAAGAGGAGAGGGGTTGAAGCCAGAAACCAATTGGATGATAAGCTGGATGTAGCATGATAGCCAGGATGGTCGTGAGACAAATGTCAATGGGATTTTCTACTAATGAGATTTAGCTACAAATTCCATTGACACTTAAACAAGACTAGAGGTTTTAACCAGGGGTTGGAACAAATTATTTTCCAATCGTTTCGTTCTGAACAGAACTATAATAATTTTTGTTCGTGCCATTCCACTGTTCCGACCAGTAAAATAAAGTTCTGGACCAGTTTCTATTGTTATTTTCTGTTCTTTTTTAAACCTCCTGAAATCGTTATTTTTTTATTTTTTTTTCATTTAGCTTGACCCAAATATAACCCCCAATTATTATTATCAAAGAACATTAACTGGTTTCCACGCTTTTAAATAATTGTTCTGTTCCATAACAGTATAGAGATAACTTTCGTAATCCCCAGTTCTGATTTGCTTCCTCCCCCCAAAAATGGGGTTCTGTTCCCTGAACCGGTTCCAACCCCTGGTTTTAACCCTGTGTGTGAAAGACAGGACCGTGGTTTATTCCAACGTCTCATCCGACAGATGACCTTCTTCTTCTGCTACTACTACCACTGCCGCTACCACTTCTACTAACACCACTACCACTTCTACTGCTACTACTACTACCACTTCTACTGCTACTACTACTACCACTTCTACTGCTACTACTACCACTGCCGCTACCACTTCTACTAACACCACTACCACTTCTACTGCTACTACTACTACCACTTCTACTGCTACTACTACCACTTCTACTGCTACTACTACTACCACTTCTACTGCCACTACTACTACCACTTCTACTGCTACTACTACTACCACTTCTACTGCTACTACTACTACCACTTCTACTACTACTACTACTACCACTTCTACTGCTACTACTACTTCCACTTCTACTGCTACTACCACTTCTACTGCTACTACTACTACCACTTCTACTGCTACTACTACCACTTCTACTGCTACTACTACCACTTCTACTACTACCACTTCTACTGCTACTACTACTACCACTTCTACTGCTACTACCACTTCTACTACTACTACCACTTCTACTACTACTACCACTTCTACTGCTACTACTAATCAAATCAAATCAAATTTATTTATATAGCCCTTCGTACATCAGCTGATATCTCAAAGTGCTGTACAGACACCCAGCCTAAAACCCCAAACAGCAAACAATGCAGGTGTAAAAGCACGGTAAAAGTACTACTACTACTACCACTTCTACTGCTACTACTACTACCACTTCTACTGCTACTACTACTACTACCACTTCTACTGCTACTACTACTACTACCACTTCTACTGCTACTACTACCACTTCTTCTGCTACTACTACTACCACTTCTACAACTACCACTTCTACTGCTACTACTACTACTACCACTTCTACTGCTACTACTACTACTACCACTTCTACTGCTACTACTACTGCTACTACTACTACTACTACCACTTCTACTGCTACTACTACTACTACTACTTCTACTGCTACTACTACTACCACTTCTACTACTACTACCACTTCTTCTGCTACTACTACTACTACCACTTCTTCTGCTACTACTACTACTACCACTTCTACTGCTACTACTACTACCACTTCTACTGCTACTACTACTACCACTTCTTCTGCTACTACTACTACTACTACCACTTCTACTGCTACTACTACTACCACTTCTACTGCTACTACTAGTACCACTTCTTCTGCTACTACTACTACTACTTCTACTACTACTACTACCACTTCTACTGCTACTACTACTACCACTTCTTCTGCTACTACTACTACCACTTCTACTGCTACTACCACTTCTACTGCTACTACTACTACCACTTCTTCTGCTACTACTACTACCACTTCTTCTGCTACTACTACTACCACTTCTACTGCTACTACTACTACCACTTCTACTGCTACTACTACTACCACTTCTACTGCTACTACTACTACCACTTCTACTGCTACTACCACTTCTTCTGCTACTACTACTACTACCACTTCTACTGCTACTACTACTACCACTTCTACTGCTACTACTACTACCACTTCTGCTACTACTACTACCACTTCTACTGCTACTACTACTACCACGTCTACTGCTACTACTACTGCCACGTCTACTGCTACTACTACTACCACTTCTACTGCTACTACTACTACCACTTCTACCACTTCTACTGCTACTACTACCACCACTTCTTCTGCTACTACTACTACCACTTCTACTGCTACTACCACTTCTTCTGCTACTACTACCACTTCTACTGCTACTACCACTTCTACTGCTACTACTACTACTACTCTTCTTCTGTTACTACGACTACCACTTCTACTGCTACTACTACTACCACTTCTACTGCTACCACTTCTCTACTGCTACCACTTCTACTGCTACCACTTCTACTGCTGCTACTACCACCACTGCCACTTCTACTACTACCACTTCTACTACTACTACCACCACCACTTCTACTACTACCACTTCTACTACTACTACCACCACCACTTCTACTACTACTACCACCACTTCTACTGATACTACTACTACCACCACTTCTACTGCTGCTACTACCACTTCTACTGCTACAATACTACCACCACTTTTACTACTACTACTACCACCACTTCTACTACTACAACCACTTCTACTGCTACTACCACTTCTACTGCTGCTACTACCACCACTACCACTTCCACTGCTACTACTACTACTACCACCACTACTACCACTTCTACTGCTGCTACTACTACCACTTCTACTGCTGCTGCTACTACTACCACTTCTACTGCTACTACTACTACCACTTCTACTGCTGCTACTACCACCACTACCACTTCTACTACTACTACCACCACTACTACCACTTCTACTGCTGCTGCTACTACTACCACCACTACCACTTCTACTGCTGCTACTACTACCACTTCTACTGCTGCTGCTACTACTACCACCACCACCACCACTTCTACTGCTGCTGCTACTACCACTTCTACTGCTGCCGCTACTACCACCACTACTAACACTTCTACTGCTGCTGCTACCACCACCACTACCACTTCTACTGCTGCTACTACTACCACTTCTACTGCTGCTGCTACTACCACTTCTACTGCTGCTACTACTACAACTTCTACTGCTGCTGCTACTACTACCACCACTACTACCACTTCTACTGCTGCTACTACCACCACTACCACTTCTACTGCTACTACTACTACCACTACCACTTCTACTGCTACTACTACTACCACTACCACTTCTACTGCTACTACTACTACTACCACCACTACTACCACTTCTACTGCTGCTGCTACTACTACTACCACCACTACTACCACTTCTACTGCTACTGCTACTACCACTTCTACTGCTGCTGCTACTACCACCGCCACTTCTACTGCTACTACTACTACCACTACCACTTCTACTGCAGCTGCTACCACCACTACCACTTCTGCTGCTGCTGCTACTACCACCACCACTTCTACTGCTGCTACTACCACTTCTACTGCTACTACTACCACCACTACAACTTCTACTGCTGCTACTACCACCACTACCACTTCTACTGCTGCTACTACCACCACTACCACTTCTACTGCTACTACTACCACCACTACCACTTCTACTGCTACTGCTACTACCACTTCTACTGCTGCTGCTACTACCACCACCACTACCACTTCTACCACTTCTACCACTTCTACTGCTACTACCACTTCTACTACTACTGCTGCTACTACCACCACCACTACCACTTCTACTGCTGCTACTACCACCACTACCACTTCTACTGCTACTACCACTTCTACTACTACTGCTGCTACTACCACCACCACTACCACTTCTACTGCCGCTACTACCACCACTACCACTTCTACTGCTACTACCACTTCTACTACTACTGCTGCTACTACCACCACCACTACCACTTCTACTGCCGCTACTACCACTTCTACTGCTGCTACTACCACCACTACCACTTCTACTGCTACTACTACTACCACCACTGCTGCTACTACCACTTCTACTGCTGCTACTACTACTACTACCACTTCTACTACTACTACTACCACTTCTACTGCTGCTACTACCACTTCTACTGCTGCTGCTACTACCACCACTACCACTGCTACTACCACCACTACCACTGCTACTACCACCACTACCACTTCTACTGCTGCTACTACTACCACTTCTACTGCTGCTGCTACTACTACCACTACCACTACCACTAACAACACTACCACTTCTACTGCTACTACCACCACTACCACTTCTACTGCTACTGCTACTACCACCACTACCGCCTTCTACTGCTGCTACTACTACCACTTCTACTGCTGCTGCTACTACTACCACTTCCACTGCTACTACTACTACTACCACCACTACTACCACTTCTACTGCTGCTACTACTACCACTTCTACTGCTGCTGCTACTACTACCACTTCTACTGCTACTGCTACTACCACTTCTACTGCTGCTACTACCACCACTACCACTTCTACTACTACTACCACCACTACTACCACTTCTACTGCTGCTGCTACTACCACCACTACCACTTCTACTACTACTACTACTACCACCACTACCACCACTTCTACTGCTACTGCTACTGCTACTACCACTTCTACTGCTGCTGCTACTACCACCACCACCACCACTTCTACTGCTGCTGCTACTACCACTACCTGCCGCTACTACCACCACTACTACACTTCTACTGCTGCTACTACCACCACCACTACCACTTCTACTGCTGCTACTACTACCACTTCTTCTGCTGCTGCTACTACTACCACCACTACTGCTACTTCTACTACTGCTACTACCACCACTACCACTTCTACTGCTACTACTACTACCACTACCACTTCTACTGCTACTACTACTACCACTTCCACTTCTACTACTACTCTACCACCACTACTACCACTACTACTGCTGCTGCTACTACCACCACTACCACTTCTACTGCTGCTACTACTACCACCACTACTACCACTACTACTACTACTGCACTACCACTTCTACTGCTGCTACTACTACCGCCACTTCTACTGCTACTACTACTACTACTACCACCACTACCACTTCTACTGCAGCTGCTACCACCACCACTTCTACTGCTACTACTACTACCACCACCACTTCTACTGCTGCTACTACCACTTCTACTGCTGCTACTACCACCACCACTTCTACTACTGCTACTACCACTTCTACTGCTACTACTACCACCACTACAACTTCTACTGCTGCTACTACCACCACCACTTCTACTGCTGCTACTACCACTTCTACTGCTACTACTACCACCACTACAACTTCTACTGCTGCTACTACCACCACTACCACTTCTACTGCTGCTACTACCACCACTACCACTTCTACTGCTACTACTACCACCACTACCACTTCTACTGCTACTGCTACTACCACTTCTACTGCTGCTGCTACTACCACCACCACTACCACTGCTACCACTGCTACTACCACCACTACCACTTCTACTGCTACTACCACTTACCACTACTACTGCTGCTACTACCACCACCACTACCACTTCTACTGCTGCTACTACCACCACTACCACTTCTACTGCTACTACCACCACCACTACCACTTCTACTGCTACTACCACCACCACTACCACTTCTACTACCACCACTACCACTTCTACTGCTACTACCACTTCTACTACTACTGCTGCTACTACCACCACCACTACCACTTCTACTGCCGCTACTACCACTTCTACTGCTGCTGCTACCACCACTACCACTTACTACTGCTACTACTACCACTACCACTTCTACTGCAGCTGCTACCACCACTACCACTTCTACTGCTGCTGCTACTACTACCACTTCTACTGCTACTGCTACTACCACCTACTGCTACCACTACCACCACTACCACTACTACTACTACTACCACCACTACTACCACTTCTACTGCTGCTGCTACTACCACCACTACCACTTCTACTGCTGCTGCTACTACTACCACCACTACTACCACTTCTACTGCTACTGCTACTACCACTTCTACTGCTGCTGCTACTACCCACCACCACCACCACTTCTACTGCTGCTGCTACTACTACCACTTCTACTGCTACTGCTACTACCACTTCTACTGCTGCTACTACCACCACTACCACTTCTACTACTACTACCACCACTACTACCACTTCTACTGCTGCTGCTACTACTACTACCACTTCTACTGCTGCTGCTACTACTACCACCACCACCACCACTTCTACTGCTGCTGCTACTACCACTTCTACTGCTGCCGCTACTACCACCACTACTAACACTTCTACTGCTGCTGCTACCACCACCACTACCACTTCTACTGCTGCTACTACTACAACTTCTACTGCTGCTGCTACTACTACCACTACTACTGCTGCTACTACCACCACTACCACTTCTACTGCTACTACTACTACCACTACCACTTACTGCTACTACTACTACCACTTCTACTGCTACTACTACTCCTACCACCACTACTACCACTTCTACTGCTGCTGCTACTACCACCACTACCACTTCTACTGCTGCTGCTACTACTACCACTACTGCTACTGCTACTACCACCACTGCTGCTGCTACTACCGCCACTTCTACTACTACTACTACTACCACCACTACCACTTCTGCAGCTGCTACTACCACTACCACTTCTACTGCTGCTACTACTACCACCACCACTTCTACTGCTGCTACTACCACTTCTACTGCTACTACTACCACCACTACAACTTCTACTGCTGCTACTACCACCACTACCACTTCTACTGCTACTACTACCACCACTACCACTTCTACTGCTACTACTACCACCACTACCACTTCTACTACTACTACTACTACCACTTCTACTGCTGCTGCTACTACCACCACCACTACCACTTCTACCACTTCTACTACCACCACTACCACTTCTACTACTACTACCACTTCTACTACTACTGCTGCTACTACCACCACCACTACCACTTCTACTGCCGCTACTACCACCACTACCACTTCTACTACTACTACCACCTCTTCTGCTACTACTACCACTTCTACTGCTACTACTACCACCACTACCACTTCTACTTCTACTACCACTTCTACTACTACTGCTGCTACTACCACCACCACTACCACTTCTACTGCCGCTACTACCACTTCTACTGCTGCTACTACCACCACTACCACTTCACTGCTACTACCACTTCTACCACTGCTACTACCACTTCTACTGCTGCTACTACCACCACTACCACTTCTACTACCACCACTACCACTGCTACTACTACTACTACCACTTCTACTGCTGCTACTACTACCACTTCTACTGCTGCTGCTACTACCACCACTACCACTTCTACTGCTGCTACTACTACCACTTCTACTGCTGCTGCTACTACTACCACTACCACTTCTACTGCTACTGCTACTAACAACACTACCACTTCTACTGCTACTACCACCACTACCACTTCTACTGCTGCTGCTACTACCACCACTACCACTTCTACTGCTACTACTACCACCACTTCTACTGCTACTGCTACTACTACTACTGCTACTTACACTTATCCAGGTATCTGTCTCCGTAGCTGGCCTTTACTTCAGGTATGAGCTGGTTCCACAGACGATGCAGCTCTCTCTCAATGGGATCCAGACTGGTAACCGCTGTCTTAAAGAAACCTGGTTCAATGATGCACACCTTGATCCCAAAGTAGTGGATATCCCTCCTTTGGAAAATGTAGACATCAATGTTTGGTTGGCATACATTCTCTAAAAACACTATGTTGCTCTTTAACATTGTATAATTTTGTATTATTGAATATTGTAGCTCAGTGAAATACAGTAGATTAAAGCAGACTATAAGAATCTAAGACAGGTAAATACCACAATACAGGTTTGGTTGAATTGAGCTTCGTGATGACTACTATATGTTGTTGTGATAGTACCTGGAATAATTAGCCTGCATTGTGGGCTTTCAAAGATCCAAACAAACTATAGTAGCCTACCTGAGGCAGTCTGAGAAGGACTCCACAGCGAACTTAGAGATGCAGTATCCCCCTCCGTTAGCCGCCACCCTACCCAGCACTGAGGCCACGTTGACAATCCTCCCCTGGGCCTGTTTGATGAGGGGCAGGAAGGTGAGGGTCATCTCTATCACCCCCGTCATGTTGACCTTCAGGGTACTGGTATAGTCCTCCATCCTCATCCACTCTGTGGGACCCATGGGCAGGGAGCGCCCCGCGTTGTTCACGATACCCCACAGTCCTGGGAGAGGGGGAGGACGAGAGAGAGAAATATGAAGATATTGTTATTAGTTAGTCAGAAATGTTTTCAGCTTTGGATTCACTGTGTATTTCAAGTCACATGCATCGGTTTTATTTGACACAACTGCTGTTTGAGTCATGGTTACAGCTAGGGCCTCTCTGACCAGACCAGGATAGGTTACCGCTAGGAAACAGAGTTACTAGTCAGGAATATAGTTGTAAAAAACTCCTGGCCCTAGCAGTGAGTAACATAAACCCCACTCCAGATGGTTTCTCACCGTTATCTCCAACCTCCTGCTTGGTGTACTCCATAGCTTTCTGTATACTGGCGGTGCTCGTCACGTCTAGGAGAACCGTCTTCAGGTGTGGCCCAGTCGCCCTGTTCAGATCATCAGCCCCTTTGTCTGTGAGACACCCAGCTATCACCCTGAACCCCCGCCGGTCTAGCCTCTTACAGAGCAAGTTCCCGAAGCCAGAGTCACAGCCCGTCACAAACACATACTTCTCCTTGACGTTCTCTACTTCCAGACTGTCTCTGTACAGCCAGCCTAGAGTCCACAGAACCACGAAGGTAGAAATGCCATACAGCCATAGATTATCCCTACTGGGGAAGGTGAGAGCACAGTGAGAGGTTGTAGGGTGAAATATGATGCTGATAATTTATTTTGCCCGATGTCATGTTTTTCTTTAGCATCACACCGGGCAAAGACCTTACATCAACATCTACGTTTAGTTGGTATTTGATTGAGTTGTCAACAAAGATGAAATCCACTTGAAGCCAACCAAACCTTGAAGTCCCTGAATCGTTGGTTTGTGTTTGAAATCTAAGTTGAAATGAGACAGAAAACTGTACGTAGATTGCTTTTTTTTCTCCAAATAGAATACATGGATGTTCACCATCAGTTATGTTGAAATATGACATTGATAGAATTTCATGCAGATACTTTGACATTCTTATGACATTGATTAAAAAGTGCGTGGGTGTTTTCATGCGGGTTTACATAGGCTTATTTCCAAAAGAACATCCTAGGAGTTAAATGGAATGATTAAATCTTACCCTAAATACTGGTACACAGAATCAATATCCATGATGAGGTCTGGGAGAGGATTTTATGGAGGTGTAGAAAAATTAATCCCTGCAGGAAGTGTTAGGAAATAACACACATTACAAAATGTTGTCAACGCTACCTGAGCAAGTCGTTCAGTCAAACCTGTCACTGTAGTCTACATGTCCTCTTGTAACATTGTATGCCGATCAGCTCCTTTATCTCTGTGCTTATTTACGTAAATATTCACTAAAGTGGTTATTGCCAGATACATGTTTGTTTGCCTTTTTTCATATTCTCAATGATGTTGTGGCACCCTCCCCCCGACCTTGTTTGTGTCCCAAATGGCACCCTATATAGTGCGCTACTGTTGACCAGAGGCCATATGACATCATGGAGAATCCAACAAAAGGCAAACAAACCTGTGGAACACTGACATTATCTCAAATGTTATCAGTGAACTGCCACTTGGCTAAAGTTTTATTTTTCATCATGACAGCAGAAGACTACAAATCATCGTAAAATCTTTGATGAAGAAAGGGAACTTTTTCATAGTTTTATCCTTCAAAGAAAATGGACTAAAACCCAAACATCCAGTGAAAGCCCCCCAAAATAACAACTCAGTGGAATCTGGAATACACTTTACCAGATGGCCTATTTTGACAAGGATCAGTTTTATCTGACATCTTAAAACATGTGTTTTTGCGCTTTCCAGTGAGGTATTTAAAGAATGATATGCATAATATGGGCAGTTGGTTTCTTCAGAGCACATGAGGAGTCTTGGGATAAGGCTCTTATAGATCTTATGAAACAAAGAGGCACTGGAACGAGGATAGGGGTTTAAGGCAGAGCTTTGATTGTTTTGTAGCAAAAACCCATTGCCTCTCTTCAAGCTTTTTAAGCCTCTCAAAACCTATTAGCCTCCCGGCAGACTTATTAAGCCTTGGGTGGAATAGATTGGGACATCCTGGGATCACACGGAAGAAAGGGACATACTGTATGTAAGCAAGGTGCACGGCGGACAAAGGAGGATTTTGGGGGTACAGTCCCACAAACACACCAATAAGAACACCTGTAGGAGGGGATATTGCCTGGTAACTACAGTATGTTAGCCATGAAATCACTCATTAAATGTCCATCACATAGGCCGACCGATTTCAATCATCACATCTCTGATATGTGATGGCAAGGGGACAGTAACTAGTGTGAGGGGACAGTAACTAGTGTGATGGCGAGGGGACAGTAACTAGTGTGATGGCGAGGGGACAGTAACTAGTGTGATGGCGAGGGGACAGTAACTAGTGTGAGAGGACAGTAACTAGTGTGAGGGGACAGTAACTAGTGTGAGGGGACAGTAACTAGTGCGAGGGGACAGTAACTAGTGCGAGGGGACAGTAACTAGTGTGAGGGGACAGTAACTAGTGTGATGGCGAAGGGACAGTAGCTAGTGTGATGGCGAGGGGACAGTAACTAGTGTGATGGCAAGGGGACAGTAACTAGTGTGAGGGGACAGTAACTAGTGTGATGGCGAAGGGACAGTAGCTAGTGTGATGGCGAGGGGACAGTAACTAGTGTGATGGCAAGGGGACAGTAACTAGTGTGATGGCGAGGGGACAGTAACTGGTGTGATGTCAAGGGGACAGTAACTAGTGTGATGGCGAGGGGACAGTAACTAGTGTGATAGCGAGGGGACAGTAACTAGTGTGATGGCGAGAGGACAGTAACTAGTGTGATGGCGAGAGGACAGTAACTAGTGTGATGGCGAGAGGACAGTAACTAGTGTGATGGCGAGAGGACAGTGAAATACTCTTATCCAGAGCGACTTACAATTAGTGAATTAATCGTAACATAGGTGAGAAAACATTTACCTTTATTTAACTAGGCAAGTCAAGAACAAATTCTTATTTTCAATTAACTGCCTGTTCAGGGGCAGAACGACAGATTTGTACCTTGTCAGCTCGGGGATTTGAACTTGCAACCTTTCGGTTACTAGTCCAATGCTCTAACCACTAGGCTACCCTGCCGCCCCATATCACAATAGTAGCAAGTACATTTCTTCCCTCAAAGTATTTATCAGTAATGTAATTGCTGTGTGCTGTGAGCACCTTCCCTTTTACACACACACACCAAGCCGCTCCCCCTGCCACTCACAGCAAGCCCCTCCCCCTGCCACACACCAAGCCCCTACCCCTGCTATTCACACCAAGCCCCTACCCCTGCTATTCACACCAAGCCCCTACCCCTGCTATTCACACAAAGCCCCTACCCCTGCTACTCACACCAAGCCCCTACCCCTGCTACTCACACCAAGCCCCTACCCCTGCTACTCACACCAAGCCCCTCCCCTGCTACACACCAAGCCCCTACCCCTGCTACTCACACCAAGCCCCTACCCCTGCTACTCACACCAAGCCCCTACCCCTGCTACTCACACCAAGCCCCTACCCCTGCTATTCACACCAAGCCCCTCCCCCTGTCACACACCAAGCCCCTACCCCTGCTACTCACACCAAGCCCCTACCCCTGCTACTCACACCAAGCCCATACCCCTGCTACTCACACCAAGCCCCTACCCCTGCTACTCACACCAAGCCCCTACCCCTGCTATTCACACCAAGCCCCTCCCCCTGCCACACACCAAGCCCCTACCCCTGCTATTCACACCAAGCCCCTACCCCTGCTATTCACACCAAGCCCCTACCCCTGCTACTCACACCAAGCCCCTACCCTTGTTACTCACACCAAGCCACTCACACCAAGTCCCCCCCCAATGCCATACACAACAAGCCCCTTCCACTCACAACAACAATGAGAGATCACATCTTCCTCACTGACAAATGGTTTCAACTCGCTATTTGCATTTGAGGTTTGGTCCAACAGAATCGGTCATATGGACAACAAGACACAGTCAGACATTATTGTACTGTCAATCTTTCTACCGATCCCCTTTTTATATCTCAACTCCTCAGATTGAGAGCAGACACTACTAAAACGGGAGTATCAATGAACATTGATTCTGGAAAAGTAATACTAAGTTTGTCGCACGCGGCATTGAGGTACCACGTACCGCTAGCAGCATTTTAGCCAAACGACTGTTATACTAGTGGTCTAACCTGTGTTTTTATAAATGAGCAATAAGCATAAAATACAATTATACAAGGAATTGGCATGTTCTCATTCTGAGAAATAAGATTTCAACAATTGACAAAGTGGACAGGCTACCATGCAGTTGAAACAGTTGGAGACAGACAGAAGGGTGTGTTCATAACAATTCAACTGTTCTCCCTTGTTAGCTAGCAGATAGATCCAAGTCGGAAAATAAAGATTAGCTGGCTACTCACTAGCATGTGGGCTTGTGCTTGAGATTATTGATTAGGAGACCTTTTCTATATAAACGCCTGCTTTAAGACGTTAGTCATTATTAGCATATGTGCATTATGCCTGGTTAAAACTATTTGTAACTGTTAGTAGGTCTTATGGTTGTGGAAGGCTTATATTTAGCCTATGTATACATTTTACAAACCCTGAATTCATTAGATTATTGCTGATTGTTTGAAAAGCAGTGTATTTGACCTTTAATTGTACAAACAAAGCTTATTTAGAGATGGCATAACAACAACAAATGGAGAACTTTTAGGTCATATCGCCGAGCCACATGACAAAGCGGAGCATATGAAACTGTCCTTATTTACTCACTTCCCCTCTGGATAATAACATTTGCAAATCAGTGCAAACACTTAGAAAGCCCGGTCCATTTAGAGCTTAACATTTATGTAAATCACTCAATAATAAATAATAATATATTACAATGGACACGTCATGCACCAGAACCAGCTATGTCACCTTGTTGGATTGGTTAGAACTTTACATGAATCACTTCAAAAATGCATTCAATGTAATTCAGTTTTAATTAGCTGATGATTATGTTAGAAATAAACTGCCAACCTACCTTATCCCTGAAATGAAAATGCCAACCTACCTGTTATCAGTGGTTTACTGTCTGCTCAGGTCTACCTCCTCTTCTCTCTCTCCGTCTCTGACAGTAACAGTTTGATCCCTGGAGCCTGTGTTGTGTCACTGTGTGTGACTGGCAGAGAAAGAGCTTTATCCCTGTAGTTTATCCTATAAGACAATCTGCAAACTGTGTGTAAACATGGACTATGTGTATGTGTGTGTACATGGACTGTGTATGTGTGTGTGTGTACATGGACTGTGTGTGTGTTGGGAATAAAGGTAGGTGGGGAGGAGGAATTATGGGCCCAGTAACTGTAATACATTCAGGGACCATTAAATTCTGGACATACATTTGTGATTTAAAAACAAAAAAAAAGATTAGTTGATGTCAAGACCAATCCATAGAAAATGTACATCTACCACTAGACTTTCATTATGTAGCTGTCAGTATGTACCATAGCACAATTGAGAGCATCCTGTCAGGCTGTATCACCGCCTGGTAAGGCAACAGAACCGTCCGCAACCGCATTGCTCTCCAGAGGGGGGTGCGGTCAGCCCAACGCATCACCGAGGGCCCGGTCAGCCCAACGCATCACCGAGGGCCTGGTCAGCCCAACGCATCCCCGACACTGCCTGTCCTCCAGGACATCTACAACACCCAGTGTCACAGGAAGGCCAAGATCATCAAGGACCTCAGCCACCCGAGCCACGGCCTGTTCACCCCACTACCATCGAGAAGATCATCAAGGACCTCAGCCACCCGAGCCACGTCCTGTTCACCCCACTACCATCGAGAAGATCATCAAGGACCTCAGCCACCCGAGCCACAGCCTGTTCACCCCGCTACCATCTAGAAGATCATCAAGGACCTCAGCCACCCGAGCAAGGGCCTGTTCACCCCGCTACCATCTAGAAGATCATCAAGGACCTCAGCCACCCGAGCAAGGGCCTGTTCACCCCGCTACCATCTAGAAGATCATCAAGGACCTCAGCCACCCGGTTCAGCTACATCTAGAAGCCTGTTCACCCTGTTCACCCCGCTACCATCTAGAAGATCATCAAGGACCTCAGCCACCCGAGCCACGGCCTGTTCACCCCGCTACCATCTAGAAGGAGGAGACAGTACAGGTGCATCAAGGCTGTGAATGAGAGACTGCTTCTATCTCCAGGCCATCAGACTGTTAAATAGTCACTACTAGCCGTAGTCACTGTTCTAAATCGGCTACAACCCTGTACTCTACCCTGCACCAGACTGCTGCCCCATGTACATAGTCATTGAACACGGGTCACTTTCATAATGTTTACATAATGTTTTACCAACTTCATATGCATTTACTGTATTCTAGTCATGGCTCATCCTTTATAACTAGTGCTGTACACACCTTTTCTATTCATATACTGTCTTTACACACCATTATATATCCTGAACTAAAATATAAAACGCACATCCAGCAATTTCAAAGATTTTACTCAAGAGTTCATACAAGGAAATCAGTCAATTGAAATAAATAAATTAGGCCCTAGCCTATGGATTTCACATTCACTCGGAATACAGATATGCATCTGCAGATACCAAAACAAAAAAGAAGGGGCGTGGATCAGAAAACCAGTCAGTTTCTGGTGTGACCTACATTTGGCTGTTGATTGTGGCTTGTGGAATGTCGTCCCACTCCTCTTCAATGGCTGTGCGAAGTTGCTGGATATTGGCGGAAACTAGAACACGCTGTCGTACACGTCGATCCAGAGCATCCCACACATGCTCAATGGCTGACATGTCTGGTGAGTATGCAGGCCATGGAAGAACTGGGATATGTTCAGCTTCCAGGAATTTTGTACAGATCCTTGCGGCATGGGGCTGTGCATTATCATGCTGAAACATGAGCTGATGGCGGCAGATGAATGGCTCAACAATGGGCCTCAGGATCTAGTCACGGTATCTCTGCATTAAAATTGTCATCGATAAAATTGTGTTCGTAGTCCGTAGCTTACGCCTGCCCATACCATAACCCCACCACTCTGTTCACAACATTGACATCAGCAAACCGCTTGCACACGCGACGCCATACACGTGGTCTGCGGTTGTGAGGCCGGTTGAACGTACAGCATTTGAGGCGGCTTAGGGTTTAGAAATTAACATTAGATTATCTGGAAACCGCTCTGGTGGACATTCCTGCAGTCAGCATGCCAATTGCACGCTCCCTGAAACTTGAGACATCTGTGGCATTGTGTTGTGTGACAAAATTCTGGTAAAAGTTAGTTGGGCTCATCACCTAAAGTTGAGATTCTTGTTGTATTTTAGATCAATTTGTCCATTGCAACAACACAAAAGTCATGTCAGAATTTATGAAAGAGAGTGGTTACCAAACAAGAATGTGATTGAGCTCCAATGCCTTGTGACGCAACATTACTGTGTTCTGTAACTGGATTAGCTGGTATCTTTCTATCGTTGCTTTACTTTGTTCTGTAGCTGGATTAGCTGGTATCTTTCTATCGTTGCTTTACTGTGTTCTGTAGCTGGATTAATTGGTATCTTTCTATTGTTGTTTTACTGTGTTCTGTAGCTGGATTAGCTGGTATCTTTCTATCGCTGTTTTATTGTTCTGTAGCTGGATTAGCTGGTATCTTTCTATCGTTGCTTTACTTTGTTCTGTAGCTGGATTAACTGGTATCTTTCTATCGTTGCTTTACTTTGTTCTGTAGCTGGATTAGCTGGTATCTTTCTATCGTTGTTTTACTGTGTTCTGTAGCTGGATTAACTGGTATCTTTCTATCGTTGTTTTACTGTGTTCTGTAGCTGGATTAACTGGTATCTTTCTATCGTTGTTTTACTGTGTTCTGTAGCTGGATTAGCTGGTATCTTTCTATCGTTGTTTTACTGTGTTCTGTAGCTGGATTAGCTGGTATCTTTCTATCGTTGTTTTACTTTGTTCTGTAGCTGGATTAGCTGGTATCTTTCTATCATTGTTTTACTGTGTTCTGTAGCTGGATTAGCTGGTATCTTTCTATCGTTGTTTTACTGTGTTCTGTAGCTGGATTAACTGGTATCTTTCTATCATTGCTTTACTTCGTTCTGTAGCTGGATTAGCTGGATTCCACAACCCAACAATAATACAAATGTCAGAGTTTGTCCTCCACTTGATGTCTTCATTCAAGAAAAGAGAAGCATCACAATAAAACACAAAAGTCAACAGACAAAGTATTTTTCTTCTTGTGGACAAGACATATGGCCTAGTCCCCCAGATCTGTTTGTGGGTTTACCAACTCCATTGCCGTCAATGTGTTAAGACATAACAATGAGTTGGCACGATAGAGTAAACAAGACAACATCAGGCTACAAGCCATAAAGTAGATGAGAATTATTAATTGAAGAGGAACATAAATGATCCAAAAGGTTTAAGGAGCAAGAGACTTGAGATGTTACCGTCGCATTTATTACACAGAGTAGAGGTAGCTAGCCTAGCATTTATTACACAGGGTAGAGGTAGCTAGCCTAGCATTTATTAGAATTTATTACACATGGTAGAGGTAGCTAGCCTAGCAGTTATTACACAGGGTAGAGGTAGCTAGCCTAGCATTTATTAGCATTTATTACACAGGGTAGAGGTAGCTAGCCTAGCAGTTATTACACAGGGTAGATGTAGCTAGCCTAGCATTTATTACCATTTATTACACAGGGTAGAGGTAGCTAGCCTAGCATTTATTAGCATTTATTGCACAGGGTAGAGGTAGGTAGCCTTGCTAACCCAGACTGACATGAATGAGTACGGTTCTGTGCATAGTCCAATTAATATAATAATTTGATTTCAAAATGTTTACATGCTTTTACAAGAAGACGATTCCCCCCCTCAAAAAAATCCTGTTAACATGGACACATCTGAAATCAGGCTACCTGATGGGACTTTGATGAATGCAGAAAAATCTGCAATCAAAATAAAAACGTTCTCACACAACAACCCTGTTATTTTTTGAGGAGCCTATTAGAGACGGAGTTCGGACCTATAAAGTTTGTATGTGAAAACTATTTCTAAAGATGCATACTTGTGTATTCAAAGGAAATGTGTGCTGCTGGTTCAGGCACATGTGCAGGTCAAACACACCGCTGGAAATCTGATTAAGATTCATTACATGTCTTAATCACTTGAAAGATGGCGTAGAAAACCAGATGTTTAAAATCGGCATATGCTTACTTCGATTATGATCGTATGCCGATTAAGATAAGCAGAGTAAGGAGTACATGATTATTGCATGATCTGCCTGCTGCCACAATCCATGTAATATTGGGTTAATAGTGTGCAGGGCTCCTCAAGTCCTGCCTCTTCCAACTTACTCAGTGATGAATATTCATTCAGGAATTCTGCAACAACCAGGGTAGGTAGTTTTAGTCAGACAGGGAGAAGGCAGTAACTAGTCAGACTCTTTCTAAACAGGAGACTTGCTCTTGTAATTACAAGCCAATAAATCCAATTTACCCACGCTACTTTTACACAAACAGGCCTCTTTTGTTCCAGTGTCGCAAAATACATTTTGACATCTATATTATTCAATTATTTCACCCACACGTCTGTTGCCAAGGGCTAAAATAGAAGTCAGTTATATTTTTGATGCAGATCGCGCTGCAAGGCCTGCCTCTTGCATCTCCTCATTGGTTTATAGAAGCAGGTACCCACGTGCCATCTCCTCATTGTACCCACGTGGGTGACTGAAAGACGAACGAGGCCAGTGGCGGTAATGCACCTAATTTATGAAAGTTGCCAACCGCAATCTAAACTCAAGAGAAGAAAAGGCCTGGAAGGAGGAGAGATGACTAGAAACGATTCAGTTGACCGTTTAATGTGTGGCTTAATTAGTGGAGTAGAGGACCTTGTGCATTTCAGGTAAAATAACAACTCAATGATTAGAAACCCAGGACAAATTAGCTAGCAAGTGCAAGCTAGCTAGAGGACAAATTAGCGAGCAAGTGCAAGCTAGCAAGCTAAATTGCCATAAATGTTTAATGCTTTTTGACCTGTCCCCAAATTAATATAATTGGTTCAGAGTTTGTTTTGATATTTTAACCTGTGTGTCGTGATCACATTTGGCGTGGGGGGACAAAATACATTTATGCACAATGGCGCACGCACACAGCCGGTTTGAGTTCCGTGTCAGCTAGCTGTCCTGTTCATCCTCCATAGTGGTCCTTCTGTGGCTCAGTTGGTAGAGCATGGCGCTTGTAACGCCAGGGTAGTGGGTTCGATTCCCGGGACCACCCATACGTAGAATGTATGCACACATGACTGTAAGTCGCTTTGGATAAAAGCGTCAGCTAAATGGCATATATTATTATTATTATTATGGGAATAGGGAAATTTAATACATTTAGAGAGACTAGCACCCCAATCTGAACTATTCATCTTCGCAGGAGAAGATCATAAAAAAATGGATTTGTTAGATATGCTTTGCCTTGTTCTCCCACACTGATCAACTCACTGGCGAAATAATGTTTGTGTGAACGGCTAAATCCTTATTATTAGGAGTGTTGCTACATTCACATGGACCAGATGTGTAATAATGGGCCATAACCTCACATAGTAGGAGGACAGTTAGATATTTCCACCACAAGGTTATTATATGTGGTATAGACCTATAACAATACAAGAGCTGTTAACACAACATTGCCGATGAGACTTAAGATGCTCTGATCAATAAGGTTTATTTGTCCATAGACATACCTACTGTAACACAATGTGTCACTCATGAACACTGGACAGAGCCTTAAAGCCGTAGTCATGTCTGAACCCACGCATCGTCCTTTGAGATAGATGGCTTATCGGGATTTTGGGTCCAGAATTGTGGTATCCGCTGTGAATCCACCCCCTCTTTCACAGTGAGAGTGTTCATCTACCAACGCTAGCAGCAATCCATCAGTTCTGGGTTTAGGTTCAGAGTGTCTATGAAGAGGCTGATGTGAGCTGCCCCTTGTGTACGTACTCCAGAGCTGTGGCGATGGTTCTCATATCCATCTCAATGCTGCGAGCCCAGTTCTCCACATCACCGATTTCCTGGTCAAGAGAAAGATAAAAGGTTAGGAGCCAATGCTAAAAGATACAATGGAAAGGGTTAGAACTAAACATGAATAAGTAGCCTACACAGATAGATTACAAATGCATAACTGTTTTAGTTATTCTGGTAATGACCAGGGTCCGGTTTCTCAAAAGTATCTTAAGGCTAAGTTAATCTTAGAACCATAGGATCAAATAGAATCTAATTTTATTCATCACTTGCTTCGTAAACAACAGCTGTTGTAATTTAAGGCTCTAGATAGCAGGAAACAGCAGTTACAAAAACACTCAAATCCCAGAGTCCCCCACATGGACTGAACAATATTTGTACATTATTTCAAAAATTCTTGAAGTTCTGTCAAGTTGGTTGTTGATCTTTCCTTCGATCCAGAGTAGTTTCCCAGTCCCTGCAGATGAAAAACATCCACACAGCATGATGCTGCCACCACCATGCTTCACCGTAGGGATGGTGTCAGGGTTCCTCCAGACGTGACAAGAGTTCAATCTTGTTTCTCATGGTCTGACAGTCCTTTGGAAAACTCAAAAGGGGGCTGTCATGTGCCTTTTACTGAGGAGAGGCTTCCGTCTGGCAATTCTACCATAAAGGCCTGATTGGTGGAGTGCTGCAGAGATGGTTGTCCTTCTGGAAGGTTCTCCCATCTCCACAGAGGAACTCCGGAGCTCTGTCAGAGTGACCATCTGATTCTTGGTAACCTCCCTGACCAAGGCCCGTCTCCCCTGATTGCTCAGCTTGGCAGCCAGCTCTAGGAAGATTTTTGGTGGTTCAAACTTCTTCCATTTAAGAATGATAGAGACCACTGTGTTCTTGGGGACCTTCAATGCTGCAGAAATGTTTTGGAACCCTTCCCCAGAACTGTGCCTCGCCACAATCCTGTCTCTGTGCCCTACAGACAATTCCTTCAACGTCATGGCTTGGTGATTGCTCTGACGTGCACTGACAACTGTGGGTCCATATATAGACAGGTGTGTGCCTTTCCAAATCATATCCAATCAATTGAATTTACCACAGGTGGACTCCAATCAAGTTGTAGAAACATCTCAAGGATGATTAATGGAAAGAGGATGCACCTGAGCTCAAGTTCCAGTTTCATAACAAAGGGTCTGAACACTTATTTAAATAAGGTTTCTGTTTTTTATTTTGAATATTTCTCAAAGCCTGTTTTCGCTTTGTCATTATAGGTTATTGTGTGTAGATTGAGGACATTTGTTCATTTAATACATTTTAGAGTAAGGCTGGAATGTAACAAAATGTGGAAAAGGGGGTCTGAATACTTTCCAAATGCACTGTGTCTATGGTAATGACGACTTCCTGCCACAAGGGGGTGGTACTGTCAACTTTATGAATGAGAACCAGACATGGAGGTTCATCTCATTGTCAGAATGTCCTGAAAGTCATCCTCTTGACAAAGCAAAAAATAAGCTATGACTGAGATGACTCAGATATATTTTGATGGGAATAAAGCACCCCCCCAAGCCAAGGTCCCTCAGGCTAGTGACACCTTCTTTTCTCAGTTTGCAGTATATGACAAGGATAATACACCTGCTTCTCAGGACATTGTAGAAGGCCAAAGAGAGGGAATGTGTTTGATGTTCAACAACAAGGGTTTGGATTTCCTTCATACCTCAGTTACCTCCACTATGCTAACAAAGACACAGCACAGAGATTGTCTTACAGCTGAGAAAGACTGGTATTGGTAGAACAGTAGCTTTCTGTGAGTCACAGATATACATTGATGTGCTTGAGGCCTACTGTAATTGTATATATTTTTTAGAAAACATTTGACCTCTGTCATTGCCAACAAAGGGTATATAACCTTGTATTGAGATAAACTTTTGTTATTGACCAAATACTTATTTTCCAACATAATTTGCAAATAAATTCATTAAAAATCCTACAATGTGATTTTCTGGATTTTTTTCCCCTCATTTTGTCTGTCATAGTTGAAGTGAACCTATGATGAAAGTTACAGGCCTCTCATCTTTTTAAGGGCGAGAACTTGCACAATTGTGGCTGACTAAATACTTTTTTGCCCCACTGTATGTACACACACACACACACACACACCCTTGGCTAAAATGCTTTTGAACGTTAGAATGTTTCACTGGATAAGTGACAGAGTTCACGATACATCAAAAAAAGGGGCGGAACTGTTTAAACTAACTTCTGTCTCTAGGGATAGTAAAGATACCTTTTATTTGGGTGCAGAAGGAAAATACCCCATACCACTTCTCCTGGCATCTTTTAAAACAATCAAACATGTTGTCTGCCACCACTCACCAAAGATTTAGAGATGTTGGTTCCTAATCTAAGACCATATAGGGTTGTGTGTGTGTGTGTACCTTCAGGGCCTGGTTGAAGCCTTCCACCATACTAATCCACTGGCCAGTCTGCTTGGAGAACTGGCCGGCCTGCACCTGTAGCGTCTTCACCTCATGGTCCAGCTTCCTCTGGTTCACATACGCCTTGGCCACCCTGGAGTTAAACACACAGTAACTGGAAGATGACTAGGGCACATGTTAAAACAATGTTACGTACAATAAGACCGTATAACACAATATAGATGTGTATAACAACAGTATCAGCCACAAGAGATCGGAGATGATCAGAAAACGAATGCAAAGTTTGGCACAAGAATGGAAGCTAACTAAGTTCCATTATTCAATAGAAGGTTGATCTTCTTACATCTTATGGGCAAAGGTATTATATTTGATATTGGAAACTGAAGGGAAAGTAGACTGACAGTTCCTGAAAAAGAGTAAAAGTATGTCCTTACGAACTCCTTAATGTTAAATCTCAAAGAGGGGAGAAATGTTGCCACACTTGACTTTATCCTCTTTGTTAACGGCAATATAATGTAGTGGCACAACAATGGTGGTCACGTCTAACTGTTGCTCACTAAGATGCTTTTCTTGGGTTTGGCCTTTATGTTGCTGTCATAACGATTCTGTATTACCAGTGTACATTGTGCTGTGGAGTCACATGCCATCATTGGTTAACACAGTGATTGAAGGCTAAGCACACAAACCGGGTAGTTTCTCCAGCACAGATTATGCCTAGGCGTGGAAAACACAACTCACTTGAGAATCTCCATTAAAAATGCTTTTTAGTCCCGGATGAAGTTTAATCTGTGTCTGGGACAGTGTCCCACAGGGTTCAATTTGCAGGCATTCTTCAATAATAACATGCTATAATAAGCCAAGGCTACTCAAACAGAAGACGGTAGCTAAAACATTTTCAATGCAGGTTAACAACAAATGTCTAATATGTCACGTGTCAAGCCATTTGAACTGAATTGGCTGAGTTGAACAGCTGGATGACTTGAACCCAATGGGACATAGAATGGGTTACATAAAAGAGGTAAGTTACAAACAGGGCATACATACCCCACATTAAGGTGGTCCACCAAGGCTTCTGTTAGACAGGTGGCAGCAGTAATTGCCTCTCGTCTACGCCCCTCTGTGCAGGGAAAAAGAAAACAGCTGTCATGTCATGGGTGAATGGAATTTGCCTCTGCTGGAGATGGCAGCATGGGCAGCTAACTGGTTAGCCATCAGGTCAAGACAAAGCGAGAAGCTAGCTAGCTGATTTCCGAGGCTACTTTGTTATGCGCTAGCTAGCTTTGGGCATCAGTGTGAGTTCCTCTACGAACACAGAACTAGATACAATTTGTTGTTGTCGTTGCATGATGGGACCATAGTTAAGGGCCGTACTCACCAAGGATGAGAACTGTTTTATTGTTATAATCTAATTCAAGTTAACAGGTGCATTAGATTTAGATTAGATTATATTTACCATTCTACAACGATAAACTACAAAAATAGTGGAGAACGAGAGCCATCGTTTTGGATCACTTTCAGACTGATTCCCCCTGTCCCTCCAACAAAAACGAGTTTGATTTAAGTGTTTTTAGTTCTAGGTGTGCGAGGCTGCTTGGAGAGGAGAGCACAGTAAACTTGCCTGAGCAACTAGACATGTGAGCATATTGTTGGCAACATTAATTCTAGGACATTTTGGGAGAATTATAATCCACAACAAACAGCACATATTTACCAATAGTATCTGTTAACGCTGATAACATCCTGACAAAATACACACTGACTGGTTCCTAATGTGCCGTTCTGGACCCTTTAAAATACACACTGACTGGTTCCTAATGTGCCGTTCTGGACCCTTTAAAATACACACTGACTGGTTCCTAATGTGCCGTTCTGGACCCTTTAAAATACACACTGACTGGTTCCTAATGTGCCGTTCTGGACACTTTAAAATACACACTGACTGGTTCCTAATGTGCCGTTCTGGACCCTTTAAAATACACACTGACTGGTTCCTAATGTGCTTCTGGACCCTTTAAAATACACACTGACTGGTTCCTAATGTTTAAAATACACACTGCCTGGTTCTGGACCCTTTAAAATACACACTGACTGGTTCCTAATGTGCCGTTCTGGACCCTTTAAAATACACACTGACTGGTTCCTAATGTGCCGTTCTGGACCCTTTAAAATACACACTGACTGGTTCCTAATGTGCCGTTCTGGACCCTTTAAAATACACACTGACTGGTTCCTAATGTGCCGTTCTGGACCCTTTAAAATACACACTGACTGGTTCCTAATGTGCCGTTCTGGACCCTTTAAAATACACACTGACTGGTTCCTAATGTGCCGTTCTGGACCCTTTAAAATACACACTGACTGGTTCCTAATGTGCCGTTCTGGACCCTTTAAAATACACACTGACTGGTTCCTAATGTGCCGTTCTGGACCCTTTAAAATACACACTGACTGGTTCCTAATGTGCTGTTCTGGACCCTTTAAACTGTCTAGAAATGACAAATTACTGACCCAAATAGTTGCCGATCAGATTTGTATTATTTTGGGAATGAAACATGCATTCAGAACACAGGGTTATTAATTACATTCACTGCAAAACAAATATGCATTATTACATTGTGTTGTTATCGCCTAGGCATGAACATTTGGTCGCAGTTGTAAATGAGAACTTGTTCTCAACTAGCCTACTTGGTTAAATAAAGGTGAAATAAAAAAATTAATGCAGCATATCGGAAACCCAACTGACAATTTTTTTGTATTGTTGTGAATTGTTAGATACTACTGCACTGTTGGAGCTAGGAACACAATCATTTCACTACACCTGCAAATACCATCTAAATATGTATGTGACCAATAAAATTTGATTTGGAAGGAGGAAGAAGTCACTATGACAACTAACACACCCGGAAGGACAGAATGGTCTGTTACCTTATTCATAGGCCTACAGCGAGCAGTAGGAGGTTTTGTTAATTTCATTGGCAGGTGTAGGCTACTGTATAACAATACACTCTCCTCTAGTGTGGATGCTCGCCAACGTTTTATAGTTATGTATTATATGTCGTTATAGTTAGTCATTGACCTTGGTGTGAATGGCCATTTATTAGTTAAAATAAGCTAGCATGCAGTTAGTCACGAAATTCACAATACTTGTCCCATCTCATGCATGTTCAACAGTTGTCTGCCTTTGTGTCCGTCTAGGTTCAGGATCACAAGTAACTTAACTAGAACAAGCTTAACGTTGCTGCTCGCAAATTAGCTAGCTAGCTATATTTAGTAGTATTGTTTTAGCATAACTATCGCTAGCTAATCAGACAACTTCAGTTTCACACGATACCTTCTTTCCTCTCACCTTGAAGTTCTTTTCGTTCGTTCTGCTTCGATTGGTGCTCCTTTAATAAACGGGAAAGCATTTTCACGTTGTTGTTCGTTCAGTTGAACGTTTTAATCAAGAGATATTTTAATTTAGCAAAGCTATCAGAACTCAGAGCTGTTGTCACGAGACCGCCCAATGCGGAAGAGACTTGTACCACGTGATCTTCGTCTTCTTCTTCTGTTTTTCAATGTAACTTTGATATGACTAGGCAAGTCAATTAAGAAGAAATTCTTACTTACAATGACGGCCAAACCCGGACGATGCTAGGCCAATTGTGTACTGCCCTATGGCACAGCTAGATGTGATACAACCTGGATTCGGACCAGGGACTGTGGGCACCTCTTGCACTGAGATGCAGTGCCTTAGACCACTACACCACTCGGGAGCCTAAATGAGGTTTGACGGTGGTTGGCATCCAATAAATGTTGCATTACCGCCACATACTAGTATATAATAAAATAATAATTTTAAATAAATAATCTAATAAAAAATACAACAAATACGCAACCATCTAACACTACACTCAATTAGTAATAAATACCATACTCCACTATTTCAATCTATTTAGTCCTACTACAGGCCAACAGCCTGAAGGGATGGAAAACCACCACTTAACACACCCTGTAACTCTTCTGAAGTCTCACACAGCCAAATATCTCTCTGCAGCTGCCACCACAACCTCTATTTTTTGCGACTTATGTTCCATCCCTGCAGTACAGTTGAAAATCATTACTGTACATGCAAAGAATCCAATCTTACTGAAACATATATCGCTTGTTGGTTTATCCCTGGACAATTTTATATCAATCTCTTCATTCAAAGACTCAATCATGGACACTCTTACTGACAGTTGTGGCTGCTTTTGTGATGTATTGTTGTCTCTACCTTCTTGACCTTTGTGCTGTTGACTGTGCCCAATAATGTTTGTAGTACACTTGACTGAAAGAATACAGTTCGTTCACCGTATACTCATTAAGTATGTAGTATACACTTTGTTAGTATGGGTATTTGAACACAGCTATAGTGAATTTTACACTTATTATATATGTTTAAGTATGTGTTTGGTTTAGGCTTACCTGGGTGTGACATTTTGATAACCATGTAATTATCTCTCAGACAAGGTCAGTTTTATCAATATATTTGCCTCAATTTACTAAAAAATGTGAAATATTTAACAACAGAAAAGCCTGCAGCAAGACTGCAAATTTAGCAGGAAGCTCCAGCACCTCATTTCTAACTGACAATGTCATCTACCATTCACCAGCGTGATCAGAGACTTGTCCCCAATCCATGATGAATCCATGTGCTGTATTGACATGAATGGAATGAAGTGTTGAACCTCTTCAATCCCCTTTCTCAGGTTTAGCTACAGTAGCCACTGACTACACTTTAGCTAGCTAGTTCGCAGAGCAGTAGATCAAACAATCATTTTGTATTACTTAGCATTCAATTGTTTGTACAACATGTCGACTTTGGTGTCTATTTCAGACCTTATGGCATTTTTCAAGGATCAGCATAGGAGCATTAAAAGGGGGGGGGACCACTCTCAGTCTGGCCATGTGGAGAAGACCACTCTCAGTCTGGCCATGTGGAGAAGACCACTCTCAGTCTGGCCATGTGGAGAAGACCACTCTCAGTCTGGCCGTGTGGAGAAGACCACTCTCAGTCTGGCCATGTGGAGAAGACCACTCTCAGTCTGGCCGTGTGGAGAAGACCACTCTCAGTCTGGCCATGTGGAGAAGACCACTCTCAGTCTGGCCGTGTGGAGAAGACCACTCTCAGTCTGGCCATGTGGAGAAGACCACTCTCAGTCTGGCCATGTGGAGAAGACCACTCTCAGTCTGGCCATGTGGAGAAGACCACTCTCAGTCTGGCCGTGTGGAGAAGACCACTCTCAGTCTGGCCATGTGGAGAAGACCACTCTCAGTCTGGCCGTGTGGAGAAGACCACTCTCAGTCTGGCCATGTGGAGAAGACCACTCTCAGTCTGGCCGTGTGGAGAAGACCACTCTCAGTCTGGCCATGTGGAGAAGACCACTCTCAGTCTGGCCGTGTGGAGAAGACCACTCTCAGTCTGGCCATGTGGAGAAGACCACTCTCAGTCTGGCCGTGTGGAGAAGACCACTCTCAGTCTGGCCGTGTGGAGAAGAACACTCTCAGTCTGGGCATGTGGAGAAGACCACTCTCAGTCTGGCCATGTGGAGAAGACCACTCTCAGTCTGGCCGTGTGGAGAAGACCACTCTCAGTCTGGCCATGTGGAGAAGACCACTCTCAGTCTGGCCATGATGAGAAGACCACTCTCAGTCTGGCCATGTGGAGAAGACCACTCTCAGTCTGGCCATGTAGAGAAGACCACTCTCAGTCTGGCCGTGTGGAGAAGACCACTCTCAGTCTGGCCATGTGGAGAAGACCACTCTCAGTCTGGCCATGTGGAGAAGACCACTCTCAGTCTGGCCGTGTGGAGAAGACCACTCTCAGTCTGGCCATGTGGAGAAGACCACTCTCAGTCTGGCCATGTGGAGAAGACCACTCTCAGTCTGGCCGTGTGGAGAAGACCACTCTCAGTCTGGCCATGATGAGGAGTGCAGCTATAGTGAGGGGCAACTTACCTGTTTGGTCAGGGCCAGCATGAGGGATAACGTTTATCCTGTCTCAGTGAGTGTAGCTCTTAAGTTAAGTTTGAGCATCTTAGCAAAACAATGTGTTCTATACAGCTGTCAACATTCTACAAGGAAAGAGCTACTTAATTAATCAATTATATAACCATTAACCAGATTACCCCGGAAACCAGACTTAGATGAGTGATAACTCAGTTCTAGAATGTTGCCATTGATGAGAATGAATCAAAAAATGTATTGACATTCAGAATTGACTTTGTTTATACATCCTGTCTGTATTGTAGTTGCATGACCAAAGACAAATCTTCAAAGGCACAGTATTTATTTGGAGTGGTACATTCAGTCTTGATTTATAGGATCCTATTGTGAAATGGGTATGGGTATTTGAACACAGCTATATGTCAAGTGATAAAGTCCCAAGTTATCAATTAAAAGTTTATGGAATAACTGCACTTGTCCTCATGAAAAAAACAGTTTATTAATATTCTACAGCTGTAATGTCATCAATCAAATCAAACTTTATTTATATAGCACATTTCTTACAACAAATGCATTTCAAGGTCTTCAAAGTCAAGCATTGAAAGGCATGTGTCACGTAACAACCTTCCTCTCGGCAGGTCTCTATAGGTGACCAGGGGGTTCTCTCTGCCACATGCAAATGCCTCCATGGAGCTTATCATTGTAGCCATGCAACCTATTTTGGCAGTTCACAATATCGTCCATACGGATGTGGAATGTGATTGGAGGAAGCCAGCCGTGGCCCAACCAGGTGCAGTCAATGGAGGACCTATATTTGGCTGAAGACTACAACCCTCTATCTCCGTTCAGTGGAATGGCATGTCTCCTTGAACCTGTGCCAGAACAACCACTACCCTCCCTGTGATCCCTGTCTGTACCGACATTGTTAAAAACAAACGCACCTGGGGCATACAGACATCCTGTCTGGCTTGTTTGCTGTCGGCGGAGCAGCAGGAGGCTACACGGCAGGCAAGTTGGACAGCGCATCAAACCCAACGGCACAATATGAGAGGGAGGTTGACGGCCAGCAATTATGGAGTAGTGGTTAGCAGTGGTTAGCAGTGGTTAGCAGTGGTTAGGGCCAAGCGCGTTACTCCGTCGCTGCTAAAAAGGGGTCCTCCGATCAGTTGTTGTCTGTAAAGTGGGGGACAGATAACGAAGAGGGAATCAAAGGCATTTCAAATGGCTACAAGGAGGGATGTGCAGGAGTCAAGGCCTTGGATCACGGGATCTGGAGTGGTGGAGGTCATTGTGTCCCTATGTTGAATAATCAAAGTATTTCTATTTCTTACTGTCTCCATGAAGACCATCCTTACTGGCACCAGGTCCAAGGTCAACTCCGCATCACTGGAAGGGACAGTTGCTACTTCATTGTGTGGACTCATATTGCTCCTCGTGTGAGTACCTGTTTTCAGGGAAGACAAAGGTCCAAGAATATTCCACATAGTTCGTACACACACACACAAACACACACACACACAAGGCTCCCAGAATAGGTTATATTACATACAAGTTATGCTCAAAGAAGCCAACTAAAGTAACGTAGTTAACTTTATCATGGGCACGGTGGGAAATAATTTCTGTGATGTTCAAAATATCGATGTGCTTTAGTCTCCACAACTGGACGTTTGCTCTCGGATCACATGGGCACAGGATGTTCATGCCCCAGATGGCTTGAGGGATACACTGCTGTTGGACTGGAAAACAAAGAGACATTATGTTGGAAGTCCCACCCAGTTTTCTACATTAAAATGATGGCAGCCAGAGAGACAGAGGCGAAGCGAGAGGGGTAACTCAGAGAGTAACTCAGAGAGGGGTAACTCAGAGAGTAACTCAGAGAGGGGTAACTCAGAGAGTAACTCAGAGAGTAACTCAGAGAGGAGTAACTCAGAGAGGGGTAACTCAGAGAGTAACTCAGAGAGGGGTAACTCAGAGAGTAACTCAGAGAGGGGTAACTCAGAGAGTAACTCAGAGAGTAACTCAGAGAGTGGTAACTCAGAGAGGGGTAACTCAGAGAGGGGTAACTCAGAGAGGGGTAACTCAGCCCAAAAGCTGTCTACTCCAGCAGGTGGTGTTTTCAATTTTTTTGCTTAGCAAACGTGGAGTTTTTGTACAGAGGTCAAATTTGGTCAACAAAATACATTTAGCGGCTTATTTGCTACGTCAAATCAAATCAAATGTATTTATATAGCCCTTCGTACATCAGCTGAAATCTCAAAGTGCTGTACAGAAACCCAGCCTAAAACCCCAAACAGCAAGCAATGCAGGTGTAGAAGCACGTGAGTTTTACTTGATTGAATATAAGTTTTGTGTAGGCCTACTGATATAAGGAGAAAAAAAACTTTATATCAGAGTTGTGCCTGTTAGTGCTCTCCAGCATCCTTGCGACATCCCGTCCCTACCCTGCCTATTTTACATGTTAGGGATGGTCCCTACCCTGCCTATTTTACATGTTAGGGATGGTCCCTACCCTGCCTATTTTACATGTTAGGGATGGTCCCTACCCTGCCTATTTTACATGTTAGGGATGGTCCCTACCCTGCCTATTTTACATGTTAGGGATGGTCCCTACCCTGCCTATTTTACATGTTAGGGATGGTCCCTACCCTGCCTATTTTACCCTATGTTAGGGATGGTCCCTACCCTGCCTATTTTACATGTTAGGGATGGTCCCTACCCTGCCTATTTTACATGTTAGGGATGGTCCCTACCCTGCCTATTTTACATGTTAGGGATGGTCCCTATGCCTATTTTACATGTTAGGGATGGTCCCTACCCTGCCTATTTTACATGTCCCTACCCTGTTTTTGGATGGGGATGGTCCTACCCTGCCTATTTTACATGTTAGGGATGGTCCCTACCCTGCCTATTTTACATGTTAGGGATGGTCCCTACCCTGCCTATTTTACATGTTAGGGATGGTCCCTACCCTGCCTATTTTACATGTTAGGGATGGTCCCTACCCTGCCTATTTTACATGTTAGGGATGGTCCCTACCCTGCCTATTTTACATGTTAGGGATGGTCCCTACCCTGCCTATTTTACATGTTAGGGATGGTCCCTACCCTGCCTATTTTACATGTTAGGGATGGTCCCTACCCTGCCTATTTTACATGTTAGGGATGGTCCCTACCCTGCCTATTTTACATGTTAGGGATGGTCCCTACCCTGCCTATTTTACATGTTAGGGATGGTCCCTACCCTGCCTATTTTACCCTATGTTAGGGATGGTGCCTACATGTTAGGGATGGTCCTGCCTATTTTACATGTTAGGGATGGTCCCTACCCTGCCTATTTTACATGTTAGGGATGGTCCCTACCCTGCCTATTTTACATGTTAGGGATGGTCCCTACCCTATTTTACATGTTAGGGATGGTCCCTACCCTGCCTATTTTACATGTTAGGGATGGTCCCTACCCTGCCTATTTTACATGTTAGGGATGGTCCCTACCCTGCCTATTTTACATGTTAGGGATGGTCCCTACCCTGCCTATTTTACATGTTAGGGATGGTCCCTACCCTGCCTATTTTACATGTTAGGGATGGTCCCTACCCTGCCTATTTTACATGTTAGGGATGGTCCCCCTACCCTACATGTTAGGGATGGTCCTGCCTATTTTACATGTTAGGGATGGTCCCTACCCTGCCTATTTTACATGTTAGGGATGGTCCCTACCCTGCCTATTTTACATGTTAGGGATGGTCCCTACCCCTATTTTACATGTTAGGGATGGTCCCTACCCTGCCTTTTACATGTTAGGGATGGTCCCTACCCTGCCTATTTTACATGTTAGGGATGGTCCCTACCCTGCCTATTTTACATGTTAGGGATGGTCCCTACCCTGCCTATTTTACATGTTAGGGATGGTCCCTACCCTGCCTATTTTACATGTTAGGGATGGTCCCTACCCTGCCTATTTTACATGTTAGGGATGGTCCCTACCCTGCCTATTTTACATGTTAGGGATGGTCCCTACCCTGCCTATTTTACATGTTAGGGATGGTCCCTACCCTGCCTATTTTACATGTTAGGGATGGTCCCTACCCTGTTAGGGATGGTCCCTACCCTATTTTACATGTTAGGGATGGTCCCTACCCTGCCTATTTTACATGTTAGGGATGGTCCCTACCCTGCCTATTTTGTTACCCTATGCCTATTTTACATGTTAGGATGGTCCCTACCCTGCCTGTTATTTTGCCTATTTTACATGTTAGGGATGGTCCCTACCCTGCCTATTTTACATGTTAGGGATGGTCCCTACCCTGCCTATTTTACATGTTAGGGATGGTCCCTACCCTGCCTATTTTACATGTTAGGGATGGTCCCTACCCTGCCTATTTTACATGTTAGGGATGGTCCCTACCCTGCCTATTTTACATGTTAGGGATGGTCCCTACCCTGCCTATTTTACATGTTAGGGATGGTCCCTACCCTGCCTATTTTACATGTTAGGGATGGTCCCTACCCTGCCTATTTTACATGTTAGGGATGGTCCCTACCCTGCCTATTTTTACATGTTAGGGATGGTCCCTACCCTGCCTATTTTACATGTTAGGGATGGTCCCTACCCTGCCTATTTTACCCTATGTTTTTACATGTTAGGATGGTCCCTACCCTGCCTATTTTACATGTTAGGGATGGTCCCTACCCTGCCTGTTATTTTACATGTTAGGGATGGTCCCTACCCTGCCTATTTTACATGTTAGGGATGGTCCCTACCCTGCCTATTTTACATGTTAGGGATGGTCCCTACCCTGCCTATTTTACATGTTAGGGATGGTCCCTACCCTGCCTATTTTACATGTTAGGGATGGTCCCTACCCTGCCTATTTTACATGTTAGGGATGGTCCCTACCCTGCCTATTTTACATGTTAGGGATGGTCCCTACCCTGCCTATTTTACATGTTAGGGATGGTCCCTACCCTGCCTATTTTACATGTTAGGGATGGTCCCTACCCTGCCTATTTTACATGTTAGGGATGGTCCCTACCCTGCCTATTTTACATGTTAGGGATGGTCCCTACCCTGCCTATTTTACATGTTAGGGATGGTCCCTACCCTGCCTATTTTACATGTTAGGGATGGTCCCTAGCCTGTTGTGGTGGTTCACATTTGTATCTGTTCACAACTTGTATCTCAGAATGGCCCCACCTGATCTTTCCTTCTCCCAACTGCCTTCAATTTATTTATTTATTTTTTACCACTTTTTCTCCCCAATTGGTAGTTATAGTCTTGTCCCATAGCTGAAACTCCCGTACAGACTCGGGAGACGCAAAGGTCGAGAGCCATGCGTCCTCCAAAACATGACCCTGCCAAGCCGCACTGCTCTCTTAACCTGGAATCCAGCCGCACCAATGTGACCGAGGAAGCACCGTACAACTGAGGTTAGCATGCATGCGACCGGCCTAGGAGTCGCCAGAGCGCAATGGGACAGGGACATCCCGGCCAGCCAAGCCCTCCCCTAACCCGTACGACGCTGGGCCAATTGTGCACCGTCTCATTGGTCTCCCAGTCACAGCCGACTGTGGCACAGCATGGGATTGAACCCTGGTCTGTAGTGACGCCTCAAGCACTGTGACGCAGAGCCTTAGGCCTCTGCGCCACTCGGGAGGCCCTGCCTTCCATGTTTTGAAGACATTTATTTTCATTGTTAGAGCGGCCAATGGAGTGCCTGGGCAATATAATGGAACATCTGTGTGGAAGCCCTCAATGGCGCTGCCCATGCTAATGCATCATTTTGGCCGCTTGAGGTCTCTATCATTCTCTATGATTTAGCCCAAAACTTTTTGAATGGATTGTTTGTGTGCTCTGACTGGTAGCAGGTATGATGGAGAATGCACCTCCACCTATACAATTAGGGTTTCCACTAGTTACCACAGACACAAGTCAAAAGTGGCTATGTGGTAAATTTCATTTCTGAAAACTAAAATGAGCTTTTTGGTCTTAATTTAAGGTTAGGCATGAGGTTAGGGTTAGGCATAAGGTTAGCAGTTTATGACTTTGTGGCTGTGGTAACTAAACTAGTGATGACCTTGAAAAGGCAGTGTATTCCCTGTTCTGTAAATCTGCAGAGAGAAAGGAAAGAAACATGACAGGGACAAAACTACTGTTGTCTCCAAGTTCATCCAGACCCACTGTAGCCTTACAAAAAGTAAAGAAATCACATTTGTTTCATTCAAGGGACACCATGACTGGGACACCATGACTGGGACACCACCCAGTCATAATACCACGATGTGCTTATCTTTAATCCTATTCCCATACAGCCCCCATACTCAACTTGTCACGCCCTGATCTGTTTCACCTGTCCTTGTGCTTGTCTCCACCCCCCTCCAGGTGTCACCCATCTTCCCCACTTATCCCCTGGGTATTTATACCTGTGTTTTCTGTCTGTGTGTGCCGGTTTGTCTTGTTTGTTCAAATCTACCAGTGTTTTTTTTTTGTGTCTCTGCGCCTACCTTTTCGAGTTTCTCTTTTCCCGCCCTCCTGATTCTGAGCCCACCTACCTGACCACTCTGCTTGACCCTGAGCCTGCTTGCCATCCAGTACCTTTGCTCCTACCCCTGCCTGCCATCCTGTACCTTTGCTCCTACCCCTGCCTGCCATCCAGTACCTTTGCTCCTACCCCTGCCTGCCATCCTGTACCTTTGCTCCGACCCCTGCCTGCCATCCTGTACCTTTGCTCCGACCCCTGCCTGTCATCCTGTACCTTTGCTCCGACCCCTGCCTGCCATCCTGTACCTTTGCTCCGACCCCTGCCTGCCATCCTGTACCTTTTCTCCGACCCCTGCCTGCCATCCTGTACCTTTGCTCCTACCCCTGCCTGCCATCCTGTACCTTTGCTCCGACCCCTGCCTGCCATCCTGTACCTTTGCTCCGACCCCTGCCTGTCATCCTGTACCTTTGCTCCGACCCCTGCCTGCCATCCTGTACCTTTGCTCCGACCCCTGCCTGCCATCCTGTACCTTTGCTCCGACCCCTGCCTGCCATCCTGTACCTTTTCTCCGACCCCTGCCTGCCATCCTGTACCTTTGCTCCGACCCCTGCCTGCCATCCTGTACCTTTGCTCCGACCCCTGCCTGCCATCCTGTACCTTTTCTCCGACCCCTGCCTGCCATCCTGTACCTTTGCTCCGACCCCTGCCTGCCATCCTGCACCTTTGCTCCTACCCCTGCCTGCCTGCCATCCTGTACCTTTGCTCCGACCCCTGCCTGCCATCCTGTACCTTTGCTCCGACCCCTGCCTGCCATCCTGTACCTTTGCTCCGATTCCTGCCTGCCTGCCATCCTGTACCTTTTCACCGACCCCTGCCTGCCATCCTGTACCTTTGCTCCTACCCCTGCCTGCCTGCCATCCTGTACCTTTGCTCCGACCCCTGCCTGCCATCCTGTATCTTTGCTCCTACCCCTGCCTGCCATCCTGTACCTTTGCTCCGACCCCTGCCTGCCATCCTGTACCTTTGCTCCAACCCCTGCCTGCCATCCTGTACCTTTGCTCCGACCCCTGCCTGCCATCCTGTACCTTTGCTCCTACCCCTGCCTGCCATCCTGTACCTTTGCTCCGACCCCTGCCTGCCATCCTGTACCTTTGCTCCTACCCCTGCCTGCCATCCTGTACCTTTGCTCCGACCCCTGCCTGCCTGCCATCCTGTACCTTTGCTCCGACCCCTGCCTGCCATCCTGTACCTTTGCTCCGACCCCTGCCTGCCTGCCATCCTGTACCTTTGCTCCGACCCCTGCCTGCCTGCCATCCTGTACCTTTGCTCCGACCCCTGCCTGCCATCCTGTACCTTTGCTCCTACCCCTGCCTGCCATCCTGTACCTTTGCTCCGACCCCTGCCTGCCTGCCATCCTGTACCTTTGCTCCGACCCCTGCCTGCCATCCTGTACCTTTGCTCCGACCCCTGCCTGCCATCCTGTACCTTTGCTCCTACCCCTGCCTGCCATCCTGTACCTTTGCTCCGACCCCTGCCTGCCATCCTGTACCTTTTCTCCGACCCCTGCCTGCCATCCTGTACCTTTGCTCCGACCCCTGCCTGCCATCCTGTACCTTTGCTCCGACCCCTGCCTGCCATCCTGTACCTTTGCTCCGACCCCTGCCTGCCTGCCATCCTGTACCTTTGCTCCTACCCCTGCCTGCCATCCTGTACCTTTGCTCCGACCCCTGCCTGCCATCCTGTACCTTTGCTCCTACCCCTGCCTGCCATCCTGTACCTTTGCTCCGACCCCTGCCTGCCTGCCATCCTGTACCTTTTCTCCGACCCCTGCCTGCCTGCCATCCTGTACCTTTGCTCCTACCCCTGCCTGCCATCCTGTACCTTTGCTCCTACCCCTGCCTGCCTGCCATCCTGTACCTTTGCTCCGACCCCTGCCTGCCATCCTGTACCTTTGCTCCGACCCCTGCCTGCCTGCCATCCTGTACCTTTGCTCCGACCCCTGCCTGCCATCCTGTACCTTTGCTCCTACCCCTGCCTGCCATCCTGTACCTTTGCTCCGACCCCTGCCTGCCTGCCATCCTGTACCTTTTCTCCGACCCCTGCCTGCCATCCTGTACCTTTTCTCCGACCCCTGCCTGCCTGCCATCCTGTACCTTTGCTCCTACCCCTGCCTGCCAACCAGTACCTTTGCTCCTACCCCTGCCTGCCAACCAGTACCTTTGCTCCGACCCCTGCCTGCCAACCTGTACCTTTGCTCCGACCCCTGCCTGCCTTGACCGGTCACTTGCCTGCCCCGTGTTGTTATAATAAACATTGTTAGTTCACACAGTCTGTACTTGGGTCTTACCTTCATTCTTGATGCAACTGGCTGGCAGAACGGCATAAGAACGCACATAATGTGTGCCAAAATGTGTAGAATTACAGGAAATGTGCTTTAAAAAACGCAAAATGTTCTCTCTGCCAACAAGAGGGATTTGAACAGTTTTAGATCACATGGATTCCAAGTATCTCTGATATACAGGATCCACCTCCTCCCCCTTCTAGATCACATGGGATTGCAAGTATCTCTGATATACAGGATCCACCTCCTCCCCCTTCTAGATCACATGGGATTGCAAGTATCTCTGATATACAGGATCCACCTCCCCCTTCTAGATCACATGGGATTGCAAGTATCTCTGATTTACAGGATCCACCTCCTCCCCCTTCTAGATCACATGGATTGCAAGTATCTCTGATATATAGGATCCACCTCCTCCCCCTTCTAGATCACATGGGATTGCAAGTATCTCTGATATACAGGATCCACCTCCTCCCCCTTCTAGATCACATGGGATTGCAAGTATCTCTGATATACAGGATCCACCTCCTCCCCCTTCTAGATCACATGGGATTGCAAGTATCTCTGATATACAGGATCCACCTCCTCCCCCTTCTAGATCACATGGATTGCTAGTATCTCTGATATACAGGATCCACCTCCTCCCCCTTCTATTTCCTGTCTCAACCATGAGTATTAATCAATACAGTGATATTGCTGACTGCAGCAGCAGTGGTGGAGAGGTGGGGATAAAGAGGGGAACAGGGATAAAGAGGGGAACAGGAAGAAATGACCCTGGCTTTAAGTACTGGCTACCATCTAAAATAAGCTTTCTCCTTGAAGCGAGTGTGGCCTAGACTGCTAATGAGTTCTTGTGTTGGGTTGTTGGGTGACGGTGTCGCACGCACACACACTCGCACGCACACACACACACACACACACACACACACACACACACACACACACACACACACACACACACACACACACACACACACACACACACACACACGTACGCACGCACTCGCGCGCACACACACAGGGTGTCCCTGCAGATCTGACTGATAGCTCTATAGTCTCTAGTCTGTGTACACCTCGGCCAGCTATCAACTATTGTTCATCCTCTACCACCCCTACTGTGCTTTGTTCACACATTCTGGGCTTTGAGCCCAAGCTGCCAAGATATTTTCTAAATGTTCTCAAGCCCACTGACTTGCAATTCCTTCCATCTCTTAGCATCTTTTGGAAAGGTTACCATTCTTTTTTTAAAGTCACGAATAGACAAAATCATGTTTTTCATGAAATTGAAAGATATTGTTGCTTCAACATTGATAAAGTTTAATCATAAAGTTACTGGTCCCCTCCCCCATGTCAAACACTTGGATTCAGGAGGCGGGATTATTAAGGGGATACACCAATGGTAACATGATATTCTCTTACCTAATTTAAATAAGTACCGTCTTGTAACCAACATCGGACAAGGTATGTTTGCAGAGGGGCAGGGTTTATTTAGCTAGATAGCTACTCTACTGGTGCCAAACTTCGACTGCAGGGTGTCAGCATATATGACTCAAAGTTTACACTATTCATCTATAGCAAAGATAGTTAGTTACATGTTTCCCCCTTTCATCTGTGTCTGGTGTTAGCTAGTTAATGACTAGCTATATTTTCAGCCAGCATTGAGCAAAAGGAGGGAAAGTGTCGTTCGAAACTCTGATGCAGTTGTCAACACATCCGTCAGTGCTGCTGTGAACCGCATCACGAGAGACATTCCAAAACGGAGATGTATAAAATAGTTTTTTTAATGACATTTATTGATGCAATTTTAATGTTGTATGAGTCGCTTTATGTATTACCAGATTTGCTCTTGATTATTTTACTGCAACACTGCATCCAAGTTGCTTGACATAGGCATTTCAAAGAGCTGTCAGTCAAGGCGAGCTCATGATTGTAAGCTCCCTGCCCACCTGTCTTTTCAAACTTCCTGGTAGTTAGCCTTCAGAGATTTTATAGCATTTCTATCCCCAATATATTCTGTCAGATAATTTAGTCACTCAAAAGGCTATTTTACATGGGAAACACAATGACTGTTCGGGACCTTTTAAAAGGATGGAGTTTTTGTCCATTACTGGTTTTATATATAGTATGAGCTATGTAAATCGATATGCCCAGAACAGGGATAATGGAATACTGTATATTTTATTTAAAAGGCATTGACACTACATTTGGTTTATTTACACACATTGGACAGCTGAAAGGAAACATAAAGCCAATGTCTTGATGCCAGGACTCCCAGATTGGTTTCTTCATGTTTTCTGTAATAACAGATAAATAATAACTAGAAAAGGACATTTATTGAAGGAAATATGGTGTGCTTGTTAGTGTTGAAGTACAGTATTTATGGTTGTGAAATAGTTCTAGTAGTAGTAGTGATGGCAGTAGAGTAATGTTAGTAATAGGGTTTCCATAGGATTTGTTTGTTAAAGTGACTTATTTTGGGGTGGTTTATACTGTAGGTGTGGAGTTATTAAAGTGGGTTTGTATAGTAGGCTAGAGTGAGTTCTATATCATCATAGAATAATCCATAGAATGTGTGTTTAAGCTCTAAATATATTTTAGTTTGAATATTCAGGAACGTTTTGTGGCAGTGATTTTGGTTTTTTGAATGTGAAGCCTGTATTCTGTTATTGAAATGAATGGGGATACAACAAGCTGTCTAGTTTATGAAGTAGGAATGGTAGCAAAAGGCTATTGTTGATGCCATCTAAGTTGAGTCAGTTGGCACATGTCAACATTGGGTTGATGTTTGTAGCTGAAACAGATCAAGAGCAGTGGTGAATCCAGATTTTGACGTTGAAGTCTGTATAGCTTTAATGCAAATTTAAAACTGTTATCATTCAAAAAAGTACTAACAGCATCAACAATCTTTTGACAAGCAATCTACATTGAGTCAGTCTGTCAATGTTGGTTAGGTGTGTATTGCATAAACGGTGTAAGAGCAATGGCAAATGCAAATACTTACCATTCAAGCCTATGGAGCTTTAATGAACATTTAAAATGGTTAGTTCCAGAAGTATAAAACGTATCAAAAAATCTTTGACAAGCCTCGGACACACTTTAGCTGGCTAGCGACAACACAAAGGTATAGTTACTTCAAGATTATGAGTCATAAAGCCAAAGTCATTCCTTTACTCTCCACCATCGTCATCAATAGATTTAACCAGTTTTGCTCCTAATGAGAGGCACTGAGGCTAGCTAGGCTAGTTAGCTATAAATTTACACTAGAGTACATTTTAGGTATAGCGAACAACACAGCTAGCTAGCTAAACTTGGCTATCTTGGCCCCATTATGGCCGAATCAATCACTAAATTGTACTGTACTGAACAAGACTGCCTCGGTTAAAAGAGAGCTTATATTGCCAGCTAGCTACCGAGAGCAAAACAACTTACTTGTTTGTAATTTAACCTCCAGTGTCCTGTTTCGTCATCCTGCTCTTCTTGAAAAGAGGAATCATTAGAAACAGCCATGGCTAATTATTCAGCAGTCTCTGTAAACTTGTCACGTTCGTTGATGGAAGAATTAGACCAAGGTGCATCGTGGTAAGCATATATCATTTTATTAGATGAACTACAACCGACCGTGACGCTATATGCAGTGCAGAACGCAACTACACACAAACAAGATCCCACAACTAAAGGTGAAGGAAAAAAAGGCTGCCTAAGTATGATCCCCAATCAGAGACAGCTGCCTCTGATTGGGAACCATACCCGGCCAACAAAGAAATAGAAAAACTAGAATGCCCACCCAAATCACACCCTGACCTAACCAAATAGAGAAATAAAAAGGCTTTCTAAAGTCAAGGCGAAACAAAACTAGCACCGCCCCCATTTTGAAAAGTGGGAAGAAGGATTTAGGGCTCCCGTTGGGCTGTAGTCTCTTCAGCGCCAGGGAAACTTAGATATCCTGCAATGCCCTGGCAGATAGGTGAATGATTGTGGATGTCGGTGAAACACAAAGGCCACAATAATTGCTACAGAAATACGATTCCATTCATTTTTAGATCAGACAACAGGCTTAATCAACCAATGACGTCATTGGTTGAACTCTCCCGTTGCGAAAATAAATAAATAAATACAGCCACAGTATAGGACGTAATTATGTCTGAAACAGCCTCTCATCACTCATAGTGAATTGCGTTTATAATTCCTAAGGTGTGTCACTGCTGCATTTTGGATCTCAGGCCTACAACTTGGCAACATAAATAGATGGCGGTATTATGGCTACAACTGTCTCAGTGGTCCAGAGAAGCACTATGTGGGTGCAGGAATGTGATCATAGATGGGGCCTCTGTTTTGGGTTGGAACCCTCTTTTCCTCAGAGACAATACACTCCCTACATGAACTACAGCACAGTTATTTCCATGATATGTAGGAGTGATAGGGGTGTAGAGCCTTAGCCAAATACATTCAAACTCAGTTTTCTCAATTCCTGACATTTTAATCCAAGTTAAAATTCCCTTTTTTTTTAGCTCAGTTAGCATCACCACTTTATTTTAAGAATGTGAAATGTCAGAATAATAGTAGAGAGAATGATTTATTTAAGCTTTTATTTCTTTCATCACATTCCCAGGGGGTCAGAAGTTTACATACACTCAATTAGTATTTGGTAACATTGCCTTTAAATTGTTCAACTTGGGTCAAACGTTTCAGGTAGCCTTCCACAAGCTTCCCACAATAAGTAGGGTGAATTTTGGCCCATTTCTCCTGACAGAGATGATGTAACTCAGTCAGGTTTGTAGACCTCCTTGCACCCACACGCTTTTTCAGTTCTGCCCTCAAATTTGAGGTCAGGGCTTTTTGATGGCCACTCCAATACCTTGACTTTGTTGTCCTTAAGCCATTTGCCACAACTGAAAGTATGCTTGGGTATCAATAATATGCATTGTATACATTGTCCATTTGGAAGACCCATTAGCGACCAAGCTTTAACTTCCTGACTGTTGTCTTGAGATGCTGCTTCAATATATCCACATAATGTTCCTTCCTCATGATGCCATCTATTTTGTGAAGTGCACCAGTCCCTCCTGCAGCAAAGCAGCCCGAGAACATGATGCTACCACCCCCGCGCTTCACGGTTGGGATGGTGTTCTTCGGCTTGCAAGCCTCTCCCTTTTTCCTCCGAACATAACGATGGTCATTATGGCCAAACAGTTCTATTTTTGTTTCATCAGACCAGGGGACATTTCTCCAAAAAATACAATCTTTGTCCCCATGTGCAGACCGTAGTCTGGCTTGTTTATGGCGGTTTTGGAGCAATGGCTTCTTCCTTAGTGAGCGGCCTTTCAGGTTATGTCAATATAGGACTAGTTTTACTGTGAATATAGGTACTTTTGTACCTGTTTCCTCCAGCATCTTCACCAGGTCCTTTGCTGTTTTCCTGGGATTGATTTGCACTTTTCGCACCAAAGTACGTTTATCTCTAGGAGACAGAACGCTTCTCCTTCCTGAGCGGTAGGACGGCTACATGGTCCCATGGTGTTTATTCTTGTATACTATTGTTTGTACAGATTAACGTGGTACCTTCAGACGTTTGAAAATTGCTCCCAAGGATGACCCAGACTTGTGGAGGTCTACAATTTTTTTCTGAGGTCTTGGCTGATTTCTTTTGATTTTCCCATGATGTCAAGCAAAACGGCACTGAGTTTGAAGGTAGGCCTTGAAATACATCCACAGGTACACCTCCAATTGACTCAAATTATGTAAATTAGAAGCTTCTAAAGCCATGACATAATTTTCTGGAATTTTCCAAGATGTTTAAAGGCACAGCCAACATAGTGTATGTAAACTTCTGACCCACTGGAATTGTGATACAGTGAATTATAAGTGAAATAATCTGTCTGTAAACAATTATTGGAAAAATGACTTGTGTCATGCACATAGTAGATGTCCTAACCAACTTGCCAAAACTATAGTTTGTCAACAAGAAATTTGTGGAGTGGTTGAAAAATGAGTTTTAATGACTCCAACCTAAGTGTATTTAAACTTCTGACTTCAACTGTACATAAAATGTTTGATCTAAGTGCACATAAGATCATGGTGTGATATACTGTATGGATTGAAGAGACATACAGCCACGGTAAGGTTATAGCTACTGTTTAAACTGTGTAAGTCTATAAAGAAATAACTTTTTACCTTCTACCTGCATAACAGGGAGACCTACTTTATCTGTAGACATAGCCTTGATATGCTCTCATACAGGTCTGTTTACTTCCCTCCTACACCACCTCAGGGCAGAAGAGGGCAACAAGAGCAGCAGCCAAGCCATGTAGCTACCATAGCCAGCCAGCTGCTCGTTTTGTGCAGGCTAGGACCCCCATGCTTGGCTTGCTTTATTCTGCTATGTGGGAGTTCCTCTGTGATGCCAAGCAGTTCACATGAGAACGATGATCTCAGGGCTGAGAGCTGAGTGAGGGTAAACATCTATGACTGATCCAGAACACCCAGTGAATCATCAGTGAGTATTACATTTACCACTGTAGTCTATGACACATAAATGCAGATCATATTCAGCTGAGGAAATTATAGATCTTGATTTAAAAATAATTCTAAAATAATAATTATGAAGATTTTCCCTCTTTTTTTACATGGGTTCGTTTTAACATGGGCACGCTTTCTCACTTAGCCGATTGTTGTCGATATCCAATACAGTTTCTACGATACATATGAACAATTCTTAAACCCAGTATTTCACGTGGGTGTTTGTGTAAAGCCAAAGGTGTGAGAAGGTATCAGAAGAAGGTGACTAACTAGCCTCAGAGGGAGTATACGTAACCTCAAGACAGATTTAGGCTCCATCCCAAATTGCACCCTATTCCCTACATAGTGCACTAAATTTGACCAAATGTACTGCATGTTGACAATAGGGTGTAATATGGGACTCAGATGTATAGAAACACCGTGACAGGAGGACAGGAATCAGCTGGTCCAGAACAGCTGTGACTGGGCTGGTACAAAGTTTCCACAATGTGGACAATGCTGTGAGGGCATGACTGACGAGACATGGGACTTTGGTGTGGCAGAGCATGGGTGGGCACAGTGTAATCTAAGACGGTAGCTTTTAGCCAGGCTATAGGAAGTCACATTGCGTCACAGTCTAGTGTTGTTGTCTGTTAAAATATGACAAATACGTTTTATGTCAAGGGAGTTTATTAGTCTGGTGTTCAACAGTAATTTAGATTTAAAGAAAAAAATAAGCCTATAATAATTTACTCTACTCTACTCAGATTAGATATTTTTGCTTTGATGTACTCTACTCAATGTCTTCAATTTTCTCAATTATGTTACTCCGAACTCTGGTCACATTTTCCTGCCACAGCACATAACCTTCTGTCACTCTCCGGCTTGATCCCCTCACAGGTTTGTCCTTAGGTTTCCTGGGTCACTGTGCACATTACCGTGTTCCATTGTCTGGGAGGTTCATTCCAGATCACTGCAAGTTATTGGACTCCAGCCCAGATTCCCATACAGGTTCTCTGAAAGAAAAATCATCTTTAGAGCATTATTGATCACCCTGTTACTCTAGCAGCTAACAGCTATCTTCAATTTCAATATTTTAGAAATGTCATTTTTCCATTGTTTTTAAAAATGTTGGATTACTGGAATTTTAATTAAAGGATTCAAGGTCTACATTTCATGTTTTCTTTTTTTTTTCAGAGAAGAAGAAAAGAAGAAGAGTTTAAGTTCACCATGTTATTGATCAACCGTGTTCTCCTGCCAGAACTATTGACCATGTTCCTCTTGTCTTCTTTTCAGATATCCAAGCACCTGTTCCATTTACTGAAGGGGATGGATTCCTTTTGGACACTGTGAGTTTAACAGATAAAAAAAAAATGGCTGCTTTCTTTTCATTATTTCCTGATTCAATTGGGACCAAGTATCTTGACAACCTTGCCTGGTATTTTGGCAGCAGTCCCTTGTTGATGTCAGCTGAGAGAGAGAGAGAGAGAGAGATGTCAGCTGAGAGAGAGAGAGAGAGAGAGAGAGAGAGAGAGAGAGAGAGAGAGAGAGAGAGAGAGAGAGAGAGAGAGAGAGAGAGAGAGAGAGAGAGAGAGAGAGAGAGAGAGAGAGAGAGAGAGAGAGAGAGAGAAAGGGCAGAAAGAGAGAGAGATTGAATGAGTAGAGGAGGGGGGAGGAGTGAGCGGGCTATTCAAGGCACTTGTCCTCTGTCTCTCTCAGTCACACAGCAGAGGAGGGGGAGGTATACACACTGCACACCACACACACTCTCTCTCTCACACACACTCTCTCACACACAAGCTGGCTCACACAGCCACATTTTCTCAGGCTGCTCCTGCAGACTGACAGCAGAAGACGTAGGAGGAGAGAACAGAAGGAGAGTGAGAAAAGGAAACAAGGGAAATATCAACCAAGCCAGAAGAGGAGAGTCAAGCAGCACTTATCCTTTTTCTTCATCCACTCAGCATTACATTAAAACACAGGGAATATAGAACTCTTTGTTAATCTGTAACTGAACAGGGGCTGCTCTGCTCTGTTCTGCTGAGAGGGACCCGCTCTGCTGAGAAACCTGCTCTGCCCGAGGAACCTGTTCTGCTGAGGAACCTGCTCTGCTGAGGGACCTGTTCTGCTGAGGAACCCGCTCTGCTGAGGAACCTGCTCGGCTGAGGGACCTGCTCTGCTGAGGAACCTGCTCGGCTGAGGGACCTGCTCTGCTGAGGAACCTGCTCTGCTGAGGGACCTGCTCTGCTGAAGAACCTGCTCTGCTGAGGGACCTGCTCATTCTCCAGGACTATGGCACCACATCTGAGACATGGATTCTCGGTCTCTCTTTCACAGCGCCGGTGTCTCCTCCTCCATTATCTCCTTCTCTCCGTCTATTTCCTGACTGTTGCAGGGTTCAACCTGGATACTAGCATGACTCTGACCAAGGAGGGGGAGACCGGCAGCTTTTTTGGATTCTCCTTAGCGCTTCACCAGCAACTCACACCAGAACCACACAGTTGGTAAGTCAGTGGCTGGTTGGCTGCGTAGCATGTGTCTCTATCCGTGTGTGATTTTATGGGTACGGGGTGGGGGGCACTAACAGTGGACCATACTGATTGAGTGGGGTTGAAACAGTTACTCTAGTCAGCATTTCTACATTGCACTGATTGTATCATGCAGTCCTTCGATTCAGTCGTTCAGGTATTGATAACATTTAATCCATGATGATGTATTTAGAAGCACTGCACTGGGAGCAGTAGTTTCATTATGGTTGTGTGTGTGTGTGTGTGTGTGTGTGTGTGTGTGTGTGTGTGTGTGTGTGTGTGTGTGTGTGTGTGTGTGTGTGTGTGTGTGTGTGTGTGTGTGTGTGTGTGTGTGTGTGTGTGTGTGTGTGTGTGTGTGCATGCAGAGAGGGCACCCTGTAGCTAATTTAATGGTCCCACTGCCATGTGATTTACAGTGAGTTGGATGGGGTGCAGGGTGAGACTGACTGTATAGCTGAATCAGCAGATAGATCAGGAGGAGAGGGAGAGAGGGAGAGGGAGAGGGAGAGGGAGAGGGAGAGGGACAGAGGGAAAGAGGGAGCGAGAGAGAGATCGGGGGGAGATACGGAAAGAGGTAGAGTGGGAGATATTGAAAGAGGGAGTGAGAAAGGGAGAGAAAGGGAGAGAGGAAGAGGGACAGAGAGAGAGGGGGGGAGCGAGGAGAGGGAAGGAGAGAGGGAGGAGAGGGAAGGAGGGAGGAAGGAGAGGGCGAGAGAGAGGGAGAGAGAGATACGGAGGAGAGGGAGAGAGGAAAAGAGGGAGAGAGAGAGAGGGTGGATGGATTTTACTCACATTTTACTATTGCAGTTCAGGACAGATATGCAGCGGTAGTATAGTGGTGGTGTGTGTGTGTGTATGTGTGCCTGCATGCTTGCACAGAACGTAGATCTGGAGTCGAGAGAGAGTGGTTTTACTAATGCAGTTTAGCAGTGGACAGACATGCTGCAGTAGTGTGTGGCGGGAGGAGTAGTGGATTGTGTGTGTGGCAGGAGGAGTAGTGGATTGTGTGTGTGACGGGAGGAGTAGTGGATTGTGTGTGAGGCAGGAGGAGTAGTGGAATGTGTGTGTGGCAGGAGGAGTAGTGGATTGTGTGTGTGGCGGGAGGAGTAGTGGATTGTGTGTGTGGTGGGAGGAGTAGTGGATTGTGTGTGTGGCAGGAGGAGTAGTGGAATGTGTGTGTGGCAGGAGGAGTAGTGGATTGTGTGTGTGTGTGGCAGGAGGAGTAGTGGATTGTGTGTGTGGCAGGAGGAGTAGTGGATTGTGTGTGTGGCGGGAGGAGTAGTGGATTGTGTGTGTGGCAGGAGGAGTAGTGGATTGTGTGTGTGGCAGGAGGAGTAGTGGATTGTGTGTGTGGCGGGAGGAGTAGTGGATTGTGTGTGTGGCAGGAGGAGTAGTGGATTGTGTGTGTGGCAGGAGGAGTAGTGGATTGTGTGTGTGGCAGGAGGTTGTTATTGGTGTCCCTGGAACACTATAAGACAGCAGCACATCCGCCAGCTCTGAGTCAGCTCTGAGTCAGCTCTGAGTCAGCTCTGAGTCAGCTCTGAGTCCGCTCTGAGTCAGCTCTGAGTCCGCTCTGAGTCAGCTCTGCCTTAAATGTTTACGTGTCTCACAGTGTCTTTCTGCAAAGGAAGGAAGTAGTCTTATTTCTCTGTTCTGCAGTAGCACAGATATAGAATGAAGCAGTCTTTAGAATGAGTCATTCATTACATTAATTACCTGCAATTGGTGTTCAGTATAGTTACTCATGTTATACCTCCAGTATTCTTCCCATTTATTTGCAAGAGCTGATCAATCATTCCAATTCCTTGCTGTTCATTTACTAGAACCTGTCCACATTAAAACATACAGACAAGAAGTCTCATTGTAGGTGTTGCTCTACTCTGAACTAGAGGCTTGGTACTCTTGTACGTGTTGAACTCAGTGTTCATTTACTATAGGTCCTGTTTAGCAGGTCCGGGTTTAGCAGCCGGACTCTTATTTTACTCTTAGTGGAGTCGACCTGTCGGCCAGCACGCCATGAGGACTGTTAGAGGGATAACTTCAGCCAAACGTCAGCACTCACAGACAGTGGCGGGAAGCCAGGATCCGGGCAGGCTTCGGTCATCGAGTGTCGTCCCCACTGGCCGGCACCGCCACGTATTGGCCAATAGCATCTCTTTCCTGGACCTTATTTTAACCATTATTTCATGGAGAGCTGATATGCTATGAATCTTCCTTGAATGTTATGAGCTAGCAAACCTGGTGCCAGTAGCTAAGATTAGGAAGCAACCCTGTTGATGCCAGTAACTGTGCCATCACGATGTGCTCACCCCGAGATCACCCTGTCCCCACCCTGAGATCACCATGTGCTCACCCCGAGATCACCATGTGCTCACCCCGAGATCACCATGTGCTCACCTCGCTCTTGTTTTCTCTCACTGAACAGTATCATTTTGAGGTATTTGATTAAGCCCCGGAAACATACTTTTAGGTAAACCTTCTTTGAAAGTAGGTGCACATGTTACCATGTTACCATGTTACCATGTTACCAAGGCACAAGATCCTTTACAGCAGCGATTCTCAACTGGTGGGACGCGACCAACATTTGGGTCGAGGGAGGTTTTGAGTGAGCCATGGGTGTCTGAGTAAAAATAATAATAATAATGTATGCAGAAATACTCCAGTCTGAATTCAAACTTTAAAACAAGTAGAAAGTGTGTAGACATGATTACAGATGACATTTAAAAAATAAATAATAATAATTATCTCTGAAAATATTTTTTTCAATCACAGTATTTTCAATATGGAGCTTTTAGTAGTACTACTTTGGTTGTTCTTTAGTCTCAAACCAGTGAGTTTATTAACATTCTTCATATGGGATAAACGTTATTATTGACAATGAAAGACTTGAAAAAATGTTGTTCTCTTGTCACATAATTGCTACAAATAGAGTTTTCCCGATTGTATTTTGACTATTATTTTTTTCGTGATGCAAAATATTGGATCGGGACTGAGACAACCTGGTTCAATTTGTGTCCCGAGGAGAAACCAGTTGAGAACCAATCCTGTACAGAACTTTGACTACAACCAGAACTGGTATTTGAGTTGAAAGAAGAATCTGTTGTATGGGACCTTTCATCAGAATAGGTGCCAAACATGATTAGCCTCAAGCTTGAAGCTTAGTAATTAGATGCTATTGACTCATTGAGTTTTTGTGTTACAGACAGGTTTGGGTTTCAGTGGGTATATTGCATTGTGTTCTTAGCCAGGCTCCAGTCCAGAGTATCTTGACACTCAACAGCCTTAAACTGGATATAGTTGCTTTGTCACTCTTCATTCTGAGTCATTGTCAATACTGTCAAATTATTTTATATTTTATTATAGATCCAGTGACTCGTAACCTTGACATTTTCTGATGTCGTTGGCATGCCTACTAGAATATAAAATATAAATCTAGGCCTATACTGCACGCGGTCCACACACACACACACACACACACACACACACACACACACACACACACACACACACACACACACACACACACACACACACACACACACACACACACACACACACACACACCTTGTCCTGCTAGACAAGTGGATAAGATGATCTGGCGTGTGTGTTTACATGCTTGTGTACATATAGATGGTCTAGGCCACAGGAGATTGGTAGCATCTTAATTGGGGAGGACGGGCTCGGGGTTATGGCTGGAGTGGAACTGGTGGAATGGTATCAAATACATTAAATACAAGGTTCCCATGTGCCTGATGCCATTCCATTCGCTCCGTTCCAGCCATTATTATGAGCCCTTCTCCCCTCAGCAGCCATTGGTCTAGGCATGTGTGTAGGGGCTGCTGCTGGTGTTATGTGTCTGTTTATAATGGTATGAGAGGGGGATCCTGTAATAGCTCTTTGCTTGATGGAAAAGACCTCTCCATTGGCCAAATTGCCTCAGTAGGTCTGATCGGCCATCTTGCTTTTTGTGTATACGTTAATGTGAAAATGATGTCCTAAGAAGTAGGTGGGCACTGCCTAAGACAGATGCTTTGGTATTAACTGTGTGGTGAGGTTTTAGCAATATTGTCTATTTACGTTAAGTACCATTGGCTTTAGAATGATGTCATCCAGTAGCTTATAATACTTTATCTATATATTTTTTACTTCACCACTATTAAACTTGGTAGTCAGTTAAGAACAAATTCTTATTTTACAATGACGGCCTGGGAACAGTGGGTTTAACTGTCTTGTTCAGGGGCAGAACGACAGATTTGTACCTTGTCATCTTGGTGATTCAATGGTTACTGGACCAACGCTCTAACCACTAGGCTCCCTGCCTCTAACCACTAGGCTACCTGCCTCTAACCACTAGGCTACCTGCCTCTAACCACTAGGCTACCTGCCTCTAACCACTAACCACCACTAGGCTAACCACTGGCTACCTGCTCTAACCACTAGGCTACCTGCCTCTAACCACTAGGCTACCTGCCTCTAACCACTAGGCTAACCACTGGCTACCTGCCTCTAACCACTAGGCTACCTGCCTCTAACCACTAGGCTACCTGGCCCTGCCTAACCACTAGGCTCCGTGCCTCTAACCACTAGGCTACCTGCCTCTAACCACTAGGCTCCTGCCTGCTACCTGCTCTAACCACTAGGCTACCTGCCTCTAACCACTAGGCTACCTGCCTCTAACCACTAGGCTACCTGCCTCTAACCACTAGGCTACCTGGCTACCTGCCTAACCACTAGGCTACCTGCCTCTAACCACTAGGCTCCCTGCCTCTAACCACTAGGCTACCTGCCTCTAACCACTAGGCTACCTGCCCTCTAACCACTAGGCTCCCTGCCTCCTAGGGCTACCTGCCTCTAACCACTAGGCTACCTGCCTCTAACCACTAGGCTCCTGCCTCTAACCTGCCTCTAACCACTAGGCTACCTGCCTCTAACCACTAGGCTACCTGCCTCTAACCACTAGGCTCCTGCCTGCCTGCCTCCCACTATGTTGGTCTCAACCACTGGGCTACCTTAACCACTGAACCACTAGGCTACCTGCTTAACCACTAGGCTCCTGCCTGCCACTGTCTGTGGCTGCCTCTTGGGGGAGAACCACTAGGCTCACTGTCCTGCCTGTTGGTCTCATGGGTTTACATGAGGGCTTTCTCCTCTGCTGTCTGTGTGATTGGGGGGAGAACAGTCACTGTCCTCTGTAATGCAGGTCACACATCATGCTATAAGTTTTATATCAGTCCCCTGGTAGATGTCTATTATCCCGGTATTGTCGTCTCCTGGTCAACTGGAAGCCAAGACATACAGTAGGTTTTGAGTCAACTGACTATTTTTGTTATCCTACTCTCCATTTTAATCTGTACACATTTAGAGATAGTTTCCCAGACACAAATTACACCTAGTCCTGGACCAATTAAATCTATTGATTGTGCTTTGTAGTTCAGAATTAGGCTTAATCTGTTTCCAGGAAAATAGCCCTACAGTAAATCTCTCACTACCTTGGAAGCTTCTGTATGTGAATTTGTTACTGGTCGTTTTTTAAAGTGTCTTCCCTACTGGTAGACTGGTTGACTGTTGATGTCAGTAGACCTAAAGCGTCCTTGGTTTCCACCACCGGGACTACAGCGGGTCAGGTTGCACTGAGCTTCATGTTGTGAGGCCAGTTCCATTCTTAGTGTGAAGGCTGCCTATTTTAGACCCTATCCCAGTTTATCTGGAGCCGAGGGCTTGACTAGGTACATGAAACTGTACATCATCATGCTGCCATGCAGTTGAATTGCTCTTTCGCTTTTTCTTTTTCACTTTGCCGATAATGTTGTGTTTAACATTTGACATGTTTTCAGCTTTATAAAAACCTGTTTCTTTTTTTTTGTTGGGGGCAGATGAACAGTCCCTGGTCTTACAGTAGGAGATACAGAAGTCCCTGGTCTTACAGTAGGAGATACAGAGGTCCCTGGTCTTACAGAAGGAGATACAGAAGTCCCTGGTCTTACAGTAGGAGATACAGAAGTCCCTGGTCTTACAGTAGGAGATACAGAGGTCCCTGGTCTTACAGTAGGAGATACAGAAGTCCCTGGTCTTACAGTAGGAGATACAGAAGTCCCTGGTCTTACAGTAGGAGATACAGAGGTCCCTGGTCTTACAGTAGGAGATACAGAAGTCCCTGGTCTTACAGTAGGAGATACAGAAGTCCCTGATCTTACAGTAGGAGATACAGATGTCCCTGATCTTACAGTAGGACCTACAGAGGTCCCTGGTCTTACAGTAGGAGATACAGATGTCCCTGATCTTACAGTAGGAACTACAGAAGTCCCTGGTCTTACAGTAGGAGATACAGAAGTCCCTGGTCTTACAGTAGGAGATACAGTAGTCCCTGGTCTTACAGTAGGAGATACAGTAGTCCCTGATCTTACAGTAGGAGATACAGAAGTCCCTGGTCTTACAGTAGGAGATACAGAAGTCCCTGGTCTTACAGAAGGAGACACAGAAGTCCCTAGTCTTACAGTAGGAGATACAGAAGTCCCTGGTCTTACAGTAGGAGATACAGAAGTCCCTGGTATTACATTAGGAGATACAGAAGTCCCTCTTTGTGTCTGCATAACACATTTATGAATGTGTTAGAAAGGGCACCATACAAAACTCCTTCACACATTCCAAACACATTGAGCCATTCCTGAGAGCTAATTTGCATTAAAATGGACAAATAAACCCCTCCTTTAGAAAAGCAGCTTAAGGGTTAACAATGAACCCGCCCCCTTTTCCTCCCTAATTCAATTCATACATTTTTTTCAAGGTCTATCCTCTTCTCCTTTTTTCAACTTTCACAAATAGTAATTCTGGTTGCCGAAACTCCCAGGGGCCATTCAAATGCAGGACTCGTAAATGTCGGAGCATTGCTATTGTGCTTGTACTGGTGTTTACCTGTTTGTGATGGATCAGCGATGGGGAGAAAGGGGTGTTGTGTACTACAGTATTACAAAGTTGCACACACACACACAGACACACATGCACGCATGCACACACGAATACACACACATGCACACACGCACACACATACACACGCACACACGCACACACGCACACACACAAATACACACACACGCACACGCACACACACACACACACACACACACACACACACACACACACACACACACACACACACACACACACACACACACACACACACACACACACACACACACACACACACACACACACAGCACGCTGCTGTGTTTCTTCCTCCCACACCATTCCCTCTCTGTCTTTTTAACATTCTCCCACGGTGGAGCCAGTGAATAAAACCTCAGTGGGGAGCAGCGTGAGAGCTTTTGGCAATATTACTGTGCAGCACATGTAGGCAGACAGGCAGCGAGGGCTACAGACAGAACAGACAGACAGGGAAAGACAATCTGCAGAGTCAGGGAGAAACACTGCTAGCTAAGATCTGATGGACGCGCAAAACAAACCTTCTGCTCCGTTGTTCTGTCTTTGAGTGTGTGTGTGTGTGTGTGTGTGTGTGTGTGTGTGTGTGTGTGTAACATAATTTAACTGCTTGCTCATTCGTCAGTGAGCTACACACACACTGTGACTCCTTAGCATTTAGAACACACTTCAGTCTGATCGTTTACAGGATCAGAATTACTTTCTTCAAACAGCAAGAGAATGAGATCAATCCAGTCTCTCTCTCTCTCTCTCTCTCTCTCTCTCTCTCTCTCTCTCTCTCTCTCTCTCTCTCTCTCTCTCTCTCTCTCTCTCTCTCTCTCTCTCTCTCTCTCTCTCTCTCTCTCTCTCTCTCTCTCTCTCTATTGGCTAGGATAGGGGACTAATCATTGATGTATGATTCAACTCCGGACAAGAGAGTTGTTTTGTCTCTGTTGTTTCAATGATGAACAGCTCAGCTGGTCATGAATTAGTTCTAGTTGACTCAAGCACCCGACTGTGACATGGAAGGCGTAGGAAGCTCCTCTCTCTATCCTTTCCTCCCTCTATTCCTCCCCCTCCACTCCCCTCCCTCCCTCCCTCCCTCCCTCCCTCCCTCCCTCCCTCCCTCCCTCCTCATCTCTCCTCTCCCCCTCCCTCCCTCCCTCCCTCCCATCTCCCCCTCCCTCCCTCCCCCTCCCTCCCTCCCTCCCTCCCTCCCTCCCTCCCTCCCTCCCTCCCTCCCTCCCTCCCTCCCTCCTCATCTCCTCTCCCCCTCCCTCCCTCCCTCCCTCCCTCCCTCCTCCCTCCCTCCCTCCCTCCCTCCCTCCCTCCCCCCTCCCTCCCTCCCTCCCTCCCTCCCTCCCTCCCTCCCCTCCCTCCCATCTCCCCCTCCCTCCCTCCCTCCCTCCCCCCTCCCCCTCCCCCTCCCTCCCTCCCTCCCTCCCTCCCTCCCTCCCTCCCTCCCTCCCTCCCTCCCTCCCTCCCTCCCTCCCTCCCTCCCTCCCTCCCTCCTCATCTCCCTCTCCCCTCCCTCCCTCCCTCCCCTCCCCCTCATCTCCCCCTCCCTTCCCTTCCCTCCCTCCCTCCTCATCTCTCCTCTCCCCCCCTCCCTCCCTCCCTCCCCTCCCTCCTCCTCCCCCTCCACCTTCCACTGAAACTGCAGATATTCATAAATCATGACCTTCTACACATTTAATCCAGGGCCTGTATGACGGGAGACATACTGCATGTAAACATAGTCATATGTAAAGAATCTACATACACTGAGTGTACAAAACATTAAGAACACTTTACTAAAATTGAGCCGCACCCACTTTTGCCCACAGAACACCCTCAATTCATCGGGGGGATGGAGTCTACAAGGTGTCGAAAGCATTCCACAGGGATGCTGACCCATGTTGACTCCAGTGCTTCCCACAGTTGTGTCAATTTGGTTGGATGTCCTTTGGGTGGTGGACCATTTTTGATCCACACAGGAAACTGCTGAGCGTGAAAAACCCATCAGTGTTGCAGTTCTTGACATTCTCAAACCAGTGCACCTGGCCCCTACTACCCACCATACCCCGTTCAAAGGCACTTAAATCTTTTGTCTTGCCCAATCCATGTCTCAATTATCTCAAAGCTTACAAATCCTTCTTTAACCCGTCTCCTCCCCTTCATCTACACTGACTGAAGTGGATATAACAAGAGACATCAATAAGGGATCATAGCTTTCACCTGGATTCACCTGGTCAGTCTATGTCATGGAAAGAGCAGGTGTTCCTAGTGTTTTGTCCACTTAGTGTATAAATATACACACACAGCACAGCACATCATCACAGGTCTCAGGAAATCCTGTGTGGCTCAGTTGGATCAGAGTTGGTACTGTGTTTACACTGCCAGGAATTGTGGGTTCATTTCCTGCTGGAGCCACCCATATGTGCATACATGATTCTAATTTGTTTCTGCGAAATGGTATGCATATTATAATTATTATTATTTCAAGTGGAATGTATAATTTGATGAATGTTGAATGGGAGCATACTACAGGCAGCAGCCCAGCACTCCCAATCAGTTTAGCAAAATCCATAAAGGCCTGGTTACACCTGAGGTAGGATAGCAGGGGACAGATAATGTAAACAGATGACCTGCTGCTGTGGCTCGAGGCTAGACAGCAGATTGGTCTGAGTGGAATGCTTACTGAAGCAGAACTGGACCGGCAGCCAAGGGGAGCAGGCAGTGTGATCAGAATGCTAAAGGACCAGTCAATGGCTTGGCTCAATATTTATTCAGGAATTAATTGATGGGGGGGGGGGTATACTGTGTGGACTGGGTGCAGATTAAGCAATTAAGCATTCCCAGTGGCCAGGTGTGTGCATGGATGACGGCCTCCTGGTTTGTTCCATATCAGTGGTCTTATTCATGTTCTGTTAGTTGGCCGTCGTCTTTGATTTTCCATTATATCTATAACATCTGTGCATCTGCTTGGCATCCATTTGACATTTTATAGTCTTCTATTTTATTAGATTATGTTCTATTTTAGATCATATTCTGTTCTATTTTGTTCTATTAGATTATATTCTATTCTATTACATTATTTTGTTTTATATTCTGTTTTGTTCTATTAGATTCTATTCTGTTCTATGAGATTCTGTTCTAGTAATTTCTATTCGATTTTTATCTATTCTATTCTATTAGATTCTATTATATTATGATGTGTTCATTTCTATTCTATTATGTTCTGTGCAATTCTGTTCTATTAGATTATATTCTATTTCATTATATTCTATATTGTTCTATTATATTCGATAATGTTCTATTCTAGTCTATACTATTACATTCTATTTTGTTCTATTTGATTCTATTCTATTAGATTCTATTTAGTTATATTCCGTTCTGTTCTATTAGATTATATTCTGTTCTATGAGATTCGACTAGATTCTATTCTATTCTGTTCTGCCATAAGGATCATCGATAGAGTTGGAATATGTTTGTTCATTTCAACCTTCAGCAGGTCCATTGTTTCTGGCTACATATTGTGAACGTATAGAGTGTTCTTGAGTTTTCATAGTCCAGGACTGCAGACAGTGCAATGATGGGATACTAATGGAAAGACGTGATCAGTGAAACTCGAGATACATTGAGTCTGTATGTGAATAATCTCAAGCATGAAAACTTCCATTATGACTAAAATCCATGGATCATGCACTCACTGGATAGTTATTCAACTGGTATTGTATTGCAGCTGTCACTGTCTTTCTCTGCCCCCTGTCTTTCTCTCCCCCATCTCTCTCCCCCCTCTCTCTCTCTGTCTGTCTCTTTCTCTCTCTCTCTCAATTAAATTCAATTAAATTCAAGGGTCTCTCTCTCTCTCTCTCTCTCTCTCTCTCTCTCTCCCCCACCTCTCTCCCCCACCTCTCTCTCTCTCCCCCATCTCTCCCTGTCTCTCTGTCTCTCTGTCTTTCTGTCTCTCTGTCTCGCTCTCTCTCTGCCTGTCTCTTTCTCTCTGTCTGTCTCTATCTGTCTCTTCTCTCTCTCTCTCTCGCTCTCTCTCTCTCTCTCTTCTCTCTCTCTCTCTCTCTCTCTCTCTCTCTCTCTCTCTCTCTCTCTCTCTCTCTCTCTCTCTCTCTCTCTCTCTCTCTCTCTCTCTCTCTGTCTCTCTCTCTCTGTCTCTCTCTCTCTATGCCACCCCCCTCTCCCCCTTCTATGTCCAATCCAGTACTCTCCAGGGTGGGCATTAGACATGTACTTAAAGGTTTGATGAGTCAGACCACAGTCGTCTCAGCTGTTGTTCTCCTATCAGGAAAACAGAAAAACAATCAGCAGGGAAAACACCCTTTTCTGAAATCTGTCAAAAGAAGCCCTTGGACTCCCTGCTGGTCTGGACTAGACTGCTCTGTGGACCATTATGAAGCCATATAGCTGTAAAGCCATACATAATGACCCTCCTGTCCCCAGTTTACACAGTTGTTGTAGCCCTCTGTTTCAGTTCAGTGTGTTGAGTTCAGTTTCCCCTACACACTGAACTAAGATCAGTTTTATAGTCCCTCGCCCTAACGGTTTAGGTCAATGGCGTGGCCAAGATGGGGCACAGACCCAGTTTAAAGGGGGGCCATAACATTTTGAACTTTAATCGATGCAAGGTGGATTTTTTCAATATAATTAAGATGTTTTACCACATTAAATTCTTCACCTTAGGTTTCATTTTCCTGTTAAAATAAATCATGAATCAATTCCAAAAGTCTTGTTACAGCAGTAAATTCACTTGAAAGTGCCATCCAGTATGTATTATACCATGACATTTGGGGTGTCTCTATTTTAGTCCCCCCCCCCCAAAAAAAAAAAAATTACAATGAAAAAGAGAAACAAACGTATTAAATGATTTGTCATTCTTGTCTATCTGTTTTTCATAATTGTCCTTCAATTCATAAAAGGCTGAATCTAATACCTCCAGGGTATCAGGGTATCAGGGTATCAGCCTCCAGTATCAGGGTATCAGCCTACAGGGTATCAGGGTATCAGCCTCCAGGGTATCAGGGTATCAGCCTCCAGGGTATCAGCCTCCAGAGTATCAGGGTATCAGCTTCCAGGGTATCAGCCTCCAGGGTATCAGGATCCAGGGTATCAGGGTATTAGCCTCCAGGGTATCAGGGTATCAGCCTCCAGGGCATCAGGGTATCAGCCTCCAGGGTATCAGGGTATCAGCCTCCAGGGCATCAGGGTATCAGCCTCCAGGGCATCAGCCTCCAGGGTATCAGGGTATCAGCCTCCAGGGCATCAGCCTCCAGGGTATCAGGGTATCAGCCTCCAGGGCATCAGCCTCCAGGGCATCAGCCTCCAGGGCATCAGCCTCCAGGGTATCAGGGTATCAGCCTCCAGGGTAAGCCTCCAGGGCATCAGGGTATCAGCCTCCAGGGCATCAGGGTATCAGCCTCCAGGGCATCAGGGTATCAGCCTCCAGGGCATCAGGGTATCAGCCTCCAGGGCATCAGGGTATCAGCCTCCAGGGCATCAGGGACTCATTCTGAGTTTGTGGGAGACACTGACTGCAGAGGACTAACAACTAACTCTCACATGGAATGAATGAATGATTTATCTGCACTTCAAGTCTCCTTTAGAAACCGATTTCTTATGTTATTATCTTCAAATAAAGTAATGCATTACCATTAATCAGAATGTAGGCACAACTTTTTCTCACAAGAGTTTCTTTGTGGATAAGCTGATTTTCTTCATGCTTTGATTACAGAGTGTCTGCGGCCTGTGCCCCACTTGTTTGTCTAAACAATAGCCTGTCAAAGTCAACAGAAGATGTGTGTCTCTCTCTCTCTCCAGTTGGCATTCCATCTCCCTTTTGGTGGAAATATAGCCTGGTCACAGATCTGTTTGTGCTGTCTTGAAAACTCCTATGGTCATTGTTTAGTGTAACCGTGACAATAGGAGTTGGCAAGGCAGCACAAACAGATCCAGGACCAGGTTTGAAGTGTGTGTCATCATTGTCGTATGTGTCACATAAAGTGGAAGGATAAGCTTGTTAAAAACAGCTTCTGTGTGAGATCAGATGTGAGTCACAACGGAGGGTCGCCGACAAGCTGCCACTGAAATAATGATATGGGGACCCTTCAAGCTGTCTGAGTCACACAAGGAATGGCTGCTCAGTCACTAACTGAGAGAGGAACTGAGCTCAGTGAGAGAGAGAGTGTCATGGGTTTGGGGGATGGGAGAATGGGTGAGGGAGGGGTGACTGGGGGATGAGAGGATGGGTGAGGGAGGGGTGACTGGGGGATGAGAGGATGGGTGATTGGGGGATGGGATAGGGAGAGATGGGGTGACTGGGGGTAGGGAGGATGGGTGAGGGAGGGGTGACTGGGGGATGAGAGGATGGGTGATTGGGGGATGGGATAGGGAAAGATGGGGTGACTGGGGGTAGGGAGGATGGGTGAGGGAGGGGTGACTAGGGGATGGGAGGATGGGTGATTGGGGGATGGGATAGGGAGAGATGGGGTGACTGGGGGTAGGGAGGATGGGTGAGGGAGGGGTGACTAGGGGATGGGAGGATGGGTGATTGGGGGATGGGATAGGGAGAGATGGGGTGACTGGGGGTAGGGAGGATGGGTGAGGGAGGGGTGACTAGGGGATGGGAGGATGGGTGAGGGATGGGAGCATGGGAGGATGGGTAGGGAGGATGGGATCACTGGGGGTGGGTGTGGAGAATGGAGGACAACTAGGGGTCCAGGTGGGGGGTGGGGAACAGGATCCTGTGTGTTGGGGTCAGTGAGCATCCTCCTCAGTAACCACATGGGAACCAGGGTGATTGGGGTGTGTGAGTGAAATATGACATCATCCAGAACATTAGTATACAAGAACAGCTCAAGAACAGAACTACTACATACATTTAAAAATGGCACGTATAGCCTACATATAAATACAATACACAAAATATCTAGGTCGAATAGGGGCGTGGTGTTGTGCCGTGAGATGTTGTTTTATCTGTGTGCGTGTGTGTGTGTGTGTGTGCGCGTGCGCGTGCATGCGCGAGTGTGTGAATCTGTTTTGTGTGTGTGTGATGGGGACATTTAGGATGTGAGGGTGAATGGGGTGACAAGAAGGGTGTTGTTTTGTCTCAATAATAGGGAGATGTGTCTTTAATAGTCCTATCAGTCAATTATAGATGTGTCTTCAATAGTCCTATCAGTCAATTATAGATGTGTCTTTAATAGTCCTATCAGTCAATTATAGATGTGTCTTTAATAGTTATATCAGTCAATAATAGATGACTTTAATAGTCCTATCAGTCAATTATAGATGACTTTAATAGTCCTATCAGTCAATAATAGATTACTTTAATAGTCCTATCAGTCAATAATAGATGACTTTAATAGTCCTATCAGTCAATTATAGATGACTTTAATAGTCCTATCAGTCAATAATAGATTACTTTAATAGTCCTATCAGTCAATAATAGATTACTTTAATAGTCCTATCAGTCAATGATAGTTCTCTTTAATAGTTATATCAGACAATAATAGATGTGTCTTTAATAGTTATATCAGTCAATAATAGGAGATATGTATTTGGTATTTTATGATGACCCCCGTTAGCTGTTGCGAAAGCAGCAGCTACTCTTCCTGGGGTTCACACTAAACATGAAACATAATACAGAACATCAATAGACGAGAACAGCTCAAGGACAGAACTACCTCAATTTAAAAATGGCACTCAGCCTACATATCAACACACACACAAACTATCTAGGTCAAACAGGGGAGAGGAGCTTTATCTGTTTTTTGAAACCAGGTTTGCTGTTCATTTGAGCAGTATGAGATGGAAGAGAGGTCCATACAATAATGGCTCTGTATATTACTCTATGTTTCTTTCAATTTGTTCTGGGGCTGGGGACTGTGAAAAGACCCCTGGTGGCATGTCTGGAGGGGTAAGTATGTGTGTCAGAGCTGTGTTTAAGTTGACTATACAAACAATTTTGAATTTTGAACACATAAATGTTTCTTTTACAAAGAAGAACTGATGCAATTAGTTTCTCCTCAACTCTTAGCCAAGAGAGACTGCCATGCATAGTATTAATATTAGCTCTCTGATTGCAATGAAAGAGCAAGACGTGCAGCTCTGTTCTGGACCAGCTGCAGCTTAACGAGGTCCTTCTTTGCAGCACTTGACCACATGACTGGACAATAATCAAGTTTAGACAAAACTGCAGCCTGCAGGACTTGCTTTTTGGGGTGTGCTGTCATAAAAACAGAGCATCTGTTAATTATGGACAGACCTTTCCCCATCTTTATAGCCAAGGAATCTTAACTGAACTAAATATAAATGCAACATGTGAAGTGTTGGTCCCATGTTTCATGATCTGAAGTAAAAGATCCCTGAAATATTCCATACAAAAAAATACGCATTTCTCTCAAATTCTGTGCACAAATTTGTTTACATCCCTGTTAGTGAGCATTTCTCCTTTGCCAATATAATCCATCCACCTGACAGGTGTGGCATATCAAGAAGCTGATTAACAGCATGATCATTACACAGGTGCACCTTGTGCTGGGGCTGTTTGAATACGGGCCTTTGTTGGTTGTCTGTCTCTCTGTAGACAATAGGCTATCTTTCTTTTATCTTCAGGAAGAATCTCAGAATCATTACACATTTTCAATTAGTTTACATCTATCCCTTTTTGGTGAGTATTGTCTGTGTGACTGAAGACCATCTCAGGGAGGGAGCTAACACGAGTCTTCAGGAGGACATTGACATCGTGGGAAAATGTGCAGCTTTCTGAATGGAACTGTGAATGGATCACGAGAGAAGTCCTCTCTGTCACGTAGTGGTGTTTAATACAGGTGCACGCTGTGGCTTGTGTTGGCAGGCCAGGAATTATGTGTGTGTGTGTGTGTGTGTGTGTGTGTAGGATTCTGTGGTACTGGTGGCTACATGGGGGGCATTCCAACAGACTCTGTCACCTTCACACTCAACACCCAGATACCCCATCAAGCCAGGGGGAGAGGGAAGTGGGGTGTGTGGAAATAGCATTAGGAATTAGAATACTATAATGGTCATGTGATGGGATAAAGGTCAACCATGGTTTGCCAGTGCTGTGATAAGACTTTGTGTAAAATACTGAATTTGAAGAATTTATCTGCATTGTGTTTTTTAGCTAGCTCGCCAGACAGTGTAAGAAGAATGATTGCACACATTTTTCAAATTTACTGTCAATACTCCCAGTTGATTTAAGATTGAAAGTCGCGGCTCCGTCCACCTTATGGGAAAACAACACATGAGGTTACCCAAATGGTTCACAGCAAAAACTTTACCTTTTGCAAACAGTTTCTTGTTGTCTGCTTGTTTTAGTCAATGACAAAACTACATTTAAGAAAAGTACAATATGTCTAAAGATGACTTTTCAACATTGCCTTCTCCCTAGCATTTTCACTACTTAGAAAAACCTAATATTGTAGGACTTCCCTGATGCCGCTAGCAGCCACGTGAGTCAGTGCTAGCTAGCTACTGACCGGAACATTAAGCGAGCCACGACCAACAAAACAAACAAACGGACTAGATTGAGTGAACTAAATATTAGGAACCCCTGCTCTTTCCAGGACAAACTGACCAGGTGAATCCAGGTGAAAGCTATGATCCCTTATTGATGTCACTTGTTAAATCCACTTGAATCATTGTAGATGAAGGGGAGGAAACAGGTTAAAGAAGGATTTTTAAGCCTCGAGACAATCGAGACATGCTTTGTTATGTGTGCCATTGAGAGGGTGTATGGGCAGACAAAAGATTTAAGTGCCTTTGAACGGGGTACGGTAGTAGGTTCCAGGCACACCAGTTTGATTGTGTCAAGAACTGCAACACTGATGGATTTTTTATGCTCAGCAGTTTCCCGTGTGGATCAAAAATGGTCCACCACCCAAAGGACATCCAGCCAACTTGACACAACTGTGGGAAGCATTGGAGTCAACATGGGTCAGCATCCCTGTGGAACGCTTTCGACACCTTGTAGACACCTTGTGTTCTGAGAGGAAAAGGAGGGGGGTGCAGCTCAATTTTAGTAAGGTGTTCCAAATGTTTTGTACACTCAGTGTATACAGCTACAAGTAGTGATTTGAGATACAAACGGACTATACTAAACAAGTTAAATGTCTTGCCTGTGATGAAATGTTTTCCACAACATAGCTATGTATACCCTACTTGGACACCGGGTCCCCACATTTCCCACTCTCCCCCGCTGAATGGCCTGAAGCCACAGGGCTCTTCTCGCAGGCTCTATTTAAGTGGGAACACTGTGGGTTGGGATGTTTGACCTGGTTACATATACATTGAACAACACAGCAGCTCTTCAGCATGTTTTGTTATTTCTGTACAACAAACAATCGATGACGAAGTTGGCTCTTCACAATGGGGGTCAATGGAAAGAATGTTTGTTTTTCCAAATTTGTGGTCGAGGGGAATTCCTTATGACTTAAATATCGACTCTGAGTGTATGCCAACATTCCATTCAAACAATGCAGTCAATCGCCAGCCATACACTGGCTCTAATCAGTTGATGATAGGACTTAGACAAGTTGTGAATGCAAAAAGTACTGACATTGGATCATATAACAGCACTTAAAGCTTTCCAAGAAAACAAAATGTTACATATAGTTTAGAGCTCAGGACGTTGGTGACACCTCAATTGGGAAGAATGGGCTCGTGGTAATAACTGGAGCTGAGTCAGTGGAATGGTATCATGTACATTAAACACATGGTCTCCAGGTGTTTGATGCCATTCCATCTGCTCCGTTCCAGACATTATTATGAGCCGTTCTCCCCTCAGCATTAGTCTGTGGTTTAGAGGATATTTATACAGAAAATGTGTATAAAACCCATATAATTAATTATATATCAATATTTTAGGTTGACAATAATTCTATTACACAATTTCTGATATATCACATGCCTTTTAGTTTCCTCCTTCGGTAAAATCAGGATTATGCTTCTACTGCCATTCATTCTAATTAGACTGTTATTTTTATTTCTCCCTGACCAATATGGCTGCCGTTTTTGTTTTACCCATTCTGGAACACTTAATAGGATCTCTATGGGTGTGGATATCTTCCCTCTGTGGATTATTGAAAGATGAGACAACTGAGAGAGGAGATGTTGTATTTAGCTGGCATAATGGTATATTGTGGACTGCAATACAAAAACAATGACCAACCTTGATTGATCGAATATTGACTGTTACAATTTTCATTGATTAAATTTTGATCGGTACTTTTTTTATTGATTGCATTTCATTACAAATGGAAGGAACACTGCATTTTGCAGTCGGCTTCATCAAGTCAATTTACCTTGAATGAGATGCACTGCTGTTTTCAGGGCTTCCTCTGTTAAATGCAGATTAACATACAATCTGCATATAACAGAAGAAGCCTTGGAAACAGCAGTACATCTCCTTCAAGGTCAATAACATCTGCAGTGAACATTGTATAGCCAGAACCTATATATCTATAGTAACTGCGTGTTGAAAGTGCTATGAATCCCTCTGTGAATTTCAGAATTGATGTGTGTCTTTGTGAGTAAAGCCTTATAGATAGTGTATGAGGTGTTTAAACTTCATATGTACTGGATCCTTAGATTAGTATAAGCTTCTATTTCTGCAAATACAGGTTGGAAGCCAACGTACCAGTATATTCCTCTCAGCATAGACCGAGCTCCACTTTCCTGCATGGAATATGTTATATTGCCCCAGTGGACCCAAACACCTGCCTGTGTAATGTGTGTCTACAGGACATGCAATAACGTGGGAGAGTTTAGGTATTACCTTAAAAACCAGAGGACTAGATGAATGCTGTTGTTTACAGGGTTAAACTTTTTATCATGCTTTTAGTGATAACTTGTTTCTCTTACCCAGGTCCCCTTTATTTAGCTTAGCTTAGCACAGATTCCCTAGGTTATGGGCGGTGGCTGCTCATACATCAGAAAAGGGTTCAAATAGTATTCGAAATCTTTCCTTTAGCCTTCCTGGTGTGCCTGATGTGTAGGGTTTGGAACTGTTGTGACCTTTCTATTGATTCCACTGTGCCAGGCAAGTTCAATCAAGCTGAGATAAAGTATTTAACATGTTTTTGATAGTATTTGAACCCAGGTCTAATAATAATGTCAGATGCTGTTTCTCATGAACTGTTTCCCAAATAGCAACCTATTCCCTACATAGTGCACTATATAGGTAATTGGGTGTCATTTGGGACACAGTCATGTAGGTTTTGACTCATTAAGTGAGAAGATCACTTATGTGGCATGCATGACTGCACTTCCATGGAAGTGTGTTGTGCTATTAGGGAAACAGTAAGCCAATGTTGTAGGGAGCTGTTAAGGTGCACTATGTGGGAATAGGGTGCCATTTGGAACACATGAGTAAGACTGGTGAAGGAGATGTTGAAAAGCAAAATATTTACTGTCAGACTAGGGGGCTGGCAAGGTGGCTGGGTGGGTGGCTGGCTGCTGCACTAGAGGTGGCGGTGCTGGGTGGCTGGCTGTCAGACTAGAGAGCTGGCTGGGTGGGTGGCTGGCTATCAGACTAGAAAGCTGGCTGGGTGGGTGAATGGCTGTCAGACTAGAGAGCTGGCTGGGTGGCTGGCTGGCTGTCAGACTAGAGGGCTGGCTGGGTGGCTGGCTGGCTGTCAGACTAGAGGGCTGTCTGGCTGGCTGGCTGGCTGTCAGACTAGAGGGCTGGCTGGGTGGCTGGCTGTTAGACTAGAGGGCTGTCTGGGTGGCTGGCTGTCAGACTAGAGGGCTGGCTGGGTGGCTGGGTGGCTGGCTGTCAGACTAGAGGGCTGGCTAGGTGGCTGGCTGGGTGGCTGGCTGTCAGACTAGAGGGCTGGCTAGATGGCTGGGTGGCTGGCTGTCAGACAAGAGGGCTGGCTAGGTAGCTGGCTGGGTGGCTGGCTGTCAGACAAGAGGGCTGGCTGGGTGGCTGGAAGAGTGGCTGGCTGCCAGACTAGAGGGCTGGATAGATGGCTGACTGTCAGACTAGAGGGCTGGCTAGGTAGCTGGCTGGGTGTCTGGCTGTCAGACAAGAGGGCTGGCTGGTTGGCTGGCTGTCAGACAAGAGGGATGGCTGGTTGGCTGGCTGTCAGACTAGAGGGCTGGCTAGGTGGCTGGCTGGGTGGCTGGCTGTCAGACTAGAGGGCTGGCTAGGTAGTTGGCTGGGTGGCTGGCTGTCAGACTAGAGGGCTGGCTGGGTGGCTGGCTGTCAACCTAGAGGGCTGGCTAGGTGGCTGGCTGGGTGGCTGGCTGTCCGACTAGAGGGCTGGCTAGATGGCTGGGTGGCTGGCTGTCAGACAAGAAGGCTGGCTGGGTGGCGGCAGAGTGGCTGGCTGTCAGACAAGAGGGCTGGGTGGGTGGCTGGCAGAGTGGCTGGCTGCCAGACTAGAGGGCTGGATAGGTGGCTGGCTGTCAGACTAGAGGGCTGGCTGGATGGCTGACTGTCAGACTAGAGGGCTAGCTGGATGGCTGACTGGGTGGCTGGCAGTCAGTCAAGAGGGCTGGCTGGTTTCGCTGGCTGTCAGACAAGAGGACTGGCTGGATGGCTTGCTGTGTGGCTGGCTGTCAGTCAAGAGGGCTGGCTGGTTGGCTGGCTGTCAGACAAGAGGGCTGGCTGGATGGCTTGCTGTATGGCTTGCTGTTAGACAAGAGGGCTGGCTGGTCTGCTGGCTGTGAGACTAGAGGGCTGGCTGGGTGGCTGGCTGTCAGACTAGAGGGCTGGCTAGGTGGCTGGCTGGGTGGCTGGCTGTCAGACTAGAGGGCTGACTGGGTTGCTGGCTGGCTGTCAGACTAGAGGGCTGGCTAGGTGGCTTACTGGCTGGCTGTCAGACTAGAGGGCTGGTTGGGTGGCTGGATGGCTGGCTGGCTGGGCTGGCTGTGCGTGTGTTTGTATGTGTCAGTGCGTATCTGTGTACACGAGGGACATGAACCCGGGTCTCCCACAGCAGCAACCAACGTCTTAGGCCAAGAACAAAATCCCTCTTGTGCTGAGGGCAGACACAGGTTTTGAAGTGCGCAGGTGGGGCTATCTCATCACGTGACCATAACCGACTCATGTCCGCTACAGATGCGAAAATAGTAAGGGACTGTAGAGGAAACAGTGTCAAGACAGAGGGTGTGACGAGGGGGGAGAGAAGAGGGAGAGAAGAGGAGAGGGATGTAGATCTACCCCCCTCCCATCCTGGATACACCAACTGTTACCCTGTAGCTTTAGTCAAATCAAAATCAAATCAAATGTATTTATAAAGCCCTTCGTACATCAGCTGATATCTCAAAGTGCTTTACAGAAACCCAGCCTAAAACCCCACACAGCAAGCAATGCAGGTGTGGAAGCACGGTGGCTAGAAAAAACTCCCTAGAAAGGCCAGAACCTAGGAAGAAACCTAGAGAGGAACCAGGCTATGATGGAAGGCCAGTCCTTTTCTGGCTGTGCCGGGTGGAGATTATAACAGAACAGGGCCAAGATGTTCAAGTGTTCATAGATGACAAGCAGGATCAAATAATAATAATCACAGTGATTGTCGAGGGTGCAACAGGTCAGCACCTCAGGAGTAAATGTCAGTTGGCTTTTCATTTTTATTTTTTTTATTTTTTTTATTTCACCTTTATTTAACCAGGTAGGCTAGTTGAGAACAAGTTCTCATTTGCAACTGCGACCTGGCCAAGATAAAGCATAGCAGTGTGAACAGACAACACAGAGTTACACATGGAGTAAACAATTTAGCAAGTCAATAACACAGTAGAAAAAAAATGGGCAGTCTATATACAATGTGTGCAAAAGGCATGAGGAGGTAGGCGAATAATACAATTTTGCAGATTAACACTGGTGATAAATGATCAGATGGGCATGTACAGGTAGAGATATTGGTGTGCAAAAGAGCAGAAAAGTAAATAAATAAAAACAGTATAAAAACAGTATGGGAATGAGGTAGGTGAAAAGGGTGAGCTATTTACCAATAGACTATGTACAGCTGCAGCGATCGGTTAGCTGCTCGGATAGCTGATGTTTGAAGTTGGTGAGGAGATAAAAGTCTCCAACTTCAGCGATTTTTGCAATTCGTTCCAGTCACAGGCAGCAGAGTACTGGAACGAAAGGCGGCCAAATGAGGTGTTGGCTTTAGGGATGATCAGTGAGATACACCTGCTGGAGCGCGTGCTACGGATGGGTGTTGCCATCGTGACCAGTGAACTGAGATAAGGCGGAGCTTTACCTAGCATGGACTTGTAGATGACCTGGAGCCAGTGGGTCTGGCGACGAATATGTAGTGAGGGCCAGCCGACTAGAGCATACAAGTCGCAGTGGTGGGTGGTATAAGGTGCTTTAGTGACAAAACGGATGGCACTGTGATAGACTGCATCCAGTTTGCTGAGTAGAGTGTTGGAAGCCATTTTGTAGATGACATCGCCGAAGTCGAGGATCGGTAGGATAGTCAGTTTTACTAGGGTAAGCTTGGCAGCGTGAGTGAAGGAGGCTTTGTTGCGGAATAGAAAGCCGACTCTGGATTTGATTTTTGATTGGAGATGTTTGATGTGAGTCTGGAAGGAGAGTTTGCAGTCTAGCCAGACACCTAGGTACTTATAGATGTCCACATATTCAAGGTTGGAACCATCCAGGGTGGTGATGCTAGTCGGGCATGCGGGTGCAGGCAGCGATCGGTTGAAAAGCATGCATTTGGTTTTACTCGCGTTTAGGAGCAGTTGGAGGCCACGGAAGGAGTGCTGTATGGCATTGAAGCTCGTTTGGAGGTTGGATAGCACAGTGTCCAATGACGGGCCGAAAGTATATAGAATGGTGTCGTCTGCGTAGAGGTGGATCAGGGAATCGCCCGCAGCAAGAGCAACATCATTGATATATACAGAGAAAAGAGTCGGCCCGAGAATTGAACCCTGTGGCACCCCCATAGAGACTGCCAGAGGACCGGACAGCATGCCCTCCGATTTGACACACTGAACTCTGTCTGCAAAGTAATTGGTGAACCAGGCAAGGCAGTCATCCGAAAAACCGAGGCTGTTGAGTCTGCCGATAAGAATTTGGTGATTGACAGAGTCGAAAGCCTTGGCGAGGTCGATGAAGACGGCTGCACAGTACTGTCTTTTATCGATGGCGGTTATGATATCATTTAGTACCTTGAGTGTGGCTGAGGTGCACCCGTGACCAGCTCGGAAACCAGATTGCACAGCGGAGAAGGTACGGTGGGATTCGAGATGGTCAGTGACCTGTTTGTTGACTTGGCTTTCAAAGACCTTAGATAGGCAGGGCAGGATGGATATAGGTCTATAGCAGTTTGGGTCCAGGGTGTCTCCCCCTTTGAAGAGGGGGATGACTGCGGCAGCTTTCCAATCCTTGGGGATCTCAGACGATATGAAAGAGAGGTTGAACAGGCTGGTAATAGGGGTTGCGACAATGGCGGCAGATAGTTTCAGAAATAGCGGGTCCAGATTATCAAGCCCAGCTGATTTGTACGGGTCCAGGTTTTGCAGCTCTTTCAGAACATCTGCTATCTGGATTTGGGTAAAGGAGAACCTGGAGAGGCTTGGGTGAGGAACTACGGGGGGGGCGGAGCTGTTGGCCGAGGTTGGAGTAGCCAGGCGGAAGGCATGGCCAGCCGTTGAGAAGTGCTTATTGAAGTTTTCGATAATCATGGATTTATCGGTGGAGACCGTGTTTCCTAGCCTCAGTGCAGTGGGCAGCTGGGAGGAGGTGCTCTTGTTCTCCATGGACTTCACAGTGTCCCAGAACTTTTGGAGTTGGAGTTACAGGATGCAAACTTCTGCCTGAAGAAGCTGGCCTTAGCTTTCCTGACTGACTGCGTGTATTGGTTCCTGACTTCCCTGAACAGTTGCATATCACGGGGGCTATTCGATGCTATTGCAGTCCGCCACAGGATGTTTTTGTGCTGGTCGAGGGCAGTCAGGTCTGGAGTGAACCAAGGGCTGTATCTGTTCTTGGTTCTGCATTTTTTGAACGGAGCATGCTTATCTAAAATGGTGAGGAAGTTACTTTTAAAGAATGACCAGGCATCCTCAACTGACGGGATGAGGTCAATGTCCTTCCAGGATACACGGGCCAGGTCGATTAGAAAGGCCTGCTCACAGAAGTGTTTTAGGGAGCGTTTGACAGTGATGAGGGGTGGTCGTTTGACTGCGGCTCCGTGGCGGATACAGGCGATGAGGCAGTGATCGCTGAGATCCTGGTTGAAGACAGCGGAGGTATATTTGGAGGGCCAGTTGGTCAGGATGACGTCTATGAGGGTGCCCTTGTTTACAGAGTTAGGGTTGTACCTGGTGGGTTCCTTGATGATTTGAGTGAGATTGAGGGCATCTAGCTTAGATTGTAGGACTGCCGGGGTGTTAAGCATATCCCAGTTTAGGTCACCTAACAGAACAAACTCTGAAGCTAGATGAGGGGCGATCAATTCACAAATGGTGTCCAGGGCGCAGCTGGGAGCTGACGGGGGTCGGTAGCAGGCGGCAACAGTGATAGACTTGTTTCTGGAGAGAGTAATTTTCAAAATTAGTAGTTCAAACTGTTTGGGTATGGACCTGGAAAGTATGACATTACTTTGCAGGCTATCTCTGCAGTAGACTGCGACTCCGCCCCCTTTGGCAGTTCTATCTTGACGGAAGATGTTATAGTTGGGTATGGAAATCTCTGAATTCATAGCCGATCAATCAGAGTATCTCTACATCTCCTGCTGTCTCTAGAGAATTGAAAACAGCAGGTCTGGGATAATAATAGGTAGCACGTCCGGTGAACAGGTCAAGGTTCCATAGCCGCAGGCAGAACAGTTGAAACTGGAGCAGCAGCATGGCCAGGTGGACTGGGGACAGCAAGGAGTCATCAGGCCAGGTAGTCCTGAGGCATGGTCCTAGGGCTCAGGTCCTCCCAGAGAGAGAAAGAAAGAATGAAAGAGAGAAAGAGAGAAAGAGAATTAGAGAGAGCATACTTAAATTCACACAGGACACCAGATAAGACGGGAGAAATAGTCCAGATATAACAGACTTATCCTATCCCCCCGACACATGAACTACTGCAGCATAAATACTGGCGGCTAAGACAGGAGCGGTCGGGAGACACTGATCCCATCCGACGATACCCCCGGACAGGGCAAAACAGGCAGGATCTAACCCCACCCCCTTTGCCAAAGCACAGCCCCCACACCACTAGAGGGATATCTTCAACCACCAACTTACCATCCTGAGACAAGGACGAGTAAAGCCCACAAAGATCTCCGCCACGGCACAGCCAAAGGGGGTGGGGCACCAACCCAGACAGGAAGGTCGCGTCAGTGACTCAACCCACTCAAGTGACGCACTCCTCCTAGGGACGGCATGGAAGAGCACCAGTAAGCCAGCGACTCAGCCCCTGTAATAGGGTTAGAGGCAGAGAATCCCAGTGGAGAGAGGGGAAGGCAGAGACAGCAAGGGCGGTTCCTTGCTCCAGTGCCTTTCCGTTCACCTTCCCACTCCTGGGCCAGACTACACTCAATCATAGGACCTACTGAAGAGATGTCTACAATAATAACTTAAAGGTTGAGACCAAGTCTGCGTCTCTCACATGGGTATGTAGACCATTCCATAAAAATGGAGCTCTATAGGAGTAAGCCCTGCCTCCAGCTGTTTCCTTAGAAATTCTAGGGTCAGTTAGGAGGCCTGCGTCTTATGACCGTAGCGTACGTGTAGGTATGTATGGCAGGACCAAATCAGGAAAGATAGGTAGGAGCAAGCCCTTGAAATGCTTTGTAGGTTAGCAGTAAAACCTTGAAATCAGCCCTTGCCTTAACAGGAAGCAAGTGGTAGAGAGGCTAGCACTGGAGTAATATGATCACATTTTTTGGTTCTAGTCAAGATTCTAGCAGCTGTCAATTGGCCTAGCGTCGTCTGGGTTAGGGAGGGTTTGGTCGGCAGGGATATCCTTGTCTCATCGCACACTAGCGACTCCTGTGGTGTCAGTGTGCGCTGACACGGTCGCCAGGTGTACGCTGTTTCCTCCGAGACATTGGTGCGGCTGGCATCCGGGTTGGATGGGCATTGTGTGAAGAAGCAGTGCGGCTTGGTTGGGTTGTGTTTCGGAGGACGCATGGCTCTCGACCTTCGCCTCTCCCGAGTCCGTACGGCAGTTGCAGCGATGAGACAAGACTGTAACTACTACCAATTGGAAATCACGAAATTGGGGAGAAAAAATAGGTGAAGAAAAATTATAATAAAAGATTCAAGCAGCCAAGTTTGGCACTAACTGAAGTTTATTTAGTGCTTTATCCAGGTAGCCGGAAAGTAGAGAATTGCAGTAGTCTAACCTAGAAGTGACAAAAGCATGGATTCATTTTTCTGCATCATTTTTGGACAGAAAGTTTCTGATTCTTGTAATGTGACATAAATGGAAAAAAAACTGTCCTTGAAACGGTCTTGATATGTTTGTCAAAAGAGAGATCAGGGTCCAGTCTGACACCAGGTTAGATACACCAACTGTTACCCTGTAGTCAGGTTAGATACACCAACTGTTACACTGTAGTCAGGTTAGATACACCAACTGTTACCCTGTAGTCAGGTTAGATACACCAACGGTTACCCTGTAGTCAGGTTAGATACACCAACTGTTATCCTGCCTGGAGCCCTCCAGCCTGTTCCCACTTTACACATAGCTTTAACAAAGTAATTGTGCTCTGAGACATGACTGTTGACTTCTCTAAACACCATAGGAGTCTACACAGCCATGTCTCAGTGCAAGGAGTGACTTTAGCCTAGTCGCCAGATTGAACTGTATTGTATTAGCCTACTACCCCTCATTTGCTGTCATGACATGACAATGAACACTGGAGAAGTTGGCTCAAGCACAGACAGAGTTCAGGAGTGGTTAGGAGTCACTCCAGGCTAGGAATGACTGTCTTAGCCATTCGTTCACACAGTGTGTGATTTCTACACTTGTAAATACATTATCTTAATCCAACAACCTGCCGTCAGTTTTAGTGTGGTACTGACGACTGACAGGCTACTAATTCACCATGCTCAACCACTTCAGGCCTCTGTCTTTCTGTCTGAGCCCTATACTACCAATCAGGTTTGAAGAGTTAGCGAGGCAACTTCGGTCAATTCTGAGTTCAACTTGGGATTACCGTTACCTTTTAGCCAGGCAAATTTCTACGGCAACGTATCCTTCAGGACTAACCTGCTCTGGCGCAGGCTAACTGCATTTATCCTGAATGAAAATGTCTGAGCCACGGGTTGAGGACCAATCACATCTGAGGAAAATGACCAATTCAATATTTACCAAATAGTTTGCTAATAAAATGTTTTTGTTGTTGTTGTGTGTTTAAAATATAGTAATATTAAAATATCTAAAAGCCTCTTTCACACCATAGCCTGCTAAACGTGCAAGAAAGCTTTTAATTCATGTTGCTTTCGGTACAAATGTAAATGTTTCTCTGTCTCTCCCATTGGTTAATGGTTCTGCATTGTCTGAATGAAGAGTTCGACGTTCGACTATCCACGTGTGACATACACGCTCAGTTACAAGCCTGCTAGAGTTAACGGCAGGCGAAAGAGCAGTATCCACCTCCGTAGTCCGGATGAATCCTTAGCTGGAATGTGAAGTTAAGTGAAGCTACCCAACGTTGGAAAGCCTGGGTACATCTAGCTACTTACGTAGCGTTCCCCTCAACTAGACCATATTTATAGCCATTTCAAAGAATTGTCTCATTCTGAACATGACCCTTTTCTCTCTCTCTCTCTCATGCACTCTTTCTCTCTCTCTCTCTTTTTCCCTCTTTCTCTCTCTCTCTTTTGTCCCTCTTTCTCCCTCTGTCCCCCTTTTGCTCTACCTCTTTCTAATTCCCTCTCTTGACTCATTCTTCCTCTCTTTCTCTCTTTCTCTCTTTCTCTCTCTCCCACTCCCCCCACTCTCCCCCTCTTTCTCTGTGTCTAGCTTCTGGGCCTGTGCCATGCGATGGCTGATAGGAGAGAGAGAGAGAATTGGTTGGTTGGAATGTTGTTCCATGGTGCGTTTTTAAATAGCCCCCTGGACCAGCCAGCCCCCTGGACCAGCCAGCCCGTATAAGGCAGAAGCCAGAGCCACTGAAAATGCAACCGTTACAAAAGATAGGAGGGGGAGGGAATCATGATAACACATAGTAGTATCAGTGATAGATACAACCTCCCAGTAATACGTTGATGCTTTGTGTGTCAAAGAATAGAGACCTCACTGAAAGTAACTGAGGTTGTTGTTAACAACAAATATACAACGCTGAGTTATGCATCTGAGCTCCAAGAGTGTGCGTCTCTCTTTTATTTTCAAGTTTCTACTTCGCTAGCCAGCACCTCGTCTTAATAGGTGTGCGTTTCTTTTTCTTCTAGATCATTTTTTTCTTCTAGATCAACAACAAATATACAACATCTAAACTAACTAGCTCAGGAGAGCAGGTCATACATAACAATAATCGTAATTTATTACATTTCTATATCAAGTTTCATAGAATCTCAAAGCGCTTCAAAAACAAACAAGCAATATGTCAAGACAGGTCAACCAATAGAAGTCTTTGAAATCTTTATCCTCCGAAGATGGAGAGGGTCAGTTTATGCCTTGAGTGGAGAGAGCTGGATAGAGGATGGTAGATGATGGCTGATGTAGTCTGCTGATGATCTTGTAGAGGTCAAGTCTGGGAACCAGCCTGAGTCTTATAGCCTCTGGACTTCTCCTCGTCCCGTCTGTGTAACATCCATTTGGCTGATGCCTCAGCAGTTCTGGGTGCCAGAAAGATCACCACACAAAGTTCAGAATAGTAGCCAGTCGTCCTCACTACGAGCTCTCTGCCTCAGCACTGCTGGGTTTCTCTATCGGCCATTCCTCTCACTCTTCAGGCGGCTCCTCAAATTGGCAGCCTGGTGAAATGAAAAAGCTGGTAATGTGTCCTGATGCATTTTTCAAACCGAAACATTAAACCGTAGTGTCGGAAGGGTTTCCTGTTTTCTGAACATGTGACCTGACCAGAAACAACTCCAGGAACCAATAAAAGTCCATAACTACAGTATGGTGCCCACGGTGTTTACAGATCAGAGGGTGACTATTGGGCTTGTAGGTATGTTGCCAGTATCACCAGAACCCAGAACCAAATCTTGAGTGTGCTGGCCAGCTACTTAATCATTTGTGTTTCGATCAGTCTGTCATGAGAGACTATGCTCCTAGTAACAGTCGTGTGTGTGAAGGAAGCTTTCCTGGCCTAAAAGACAGTGGTGGAAAAAGTAAGCAACTGTCATATTTGACTAAAATGAAAACTTAATGGATAATAACTCAAGTAAATGTGAAAGTCACCAAGTAAAATACTACTTGAGTATAATTATAAAAGTTATTTGGTTTAAAAAGATCCTTAAGTATCAAAAGTAAAAGTAAAAATATGAATAATTTAAAAATACTTATATAATGCAAACCAGATGGCACCATTTTTCTTGTTTTTTAAATTTACGGATAGCCAGGGGCACAGTCCAACACTCAGACATAATTTACAAATCAAGCATTTGTGTTTAGTGAGTCTGACAGATCAGAGGCAGAGAAATGACCGGGGTTGTTCTCTTGATAAGATTGTGAATTGGACCATTTTCTGTCCTGCTAAGCATTGAAAATTTAACAATTAATTCATTTATAAGTCCAAAAATGGATGCAGCAACTACTCATTACCCTTTTAAATGGATACTTCCAGAAACAATCACATACAGTATGAAACAATATAATACAATTTGCTATGCTACAACACTTTTAATGTCCATTTCCATAGAAATTCATGTGTGTTTGTGTGTCTTGCGGACAGGATCCTGGTGGGGGCGCCGCGGGCCAGAGGATTGGGCATGATGCACAGGAAGCGCCCTGGCGCTCTGTACCGCTGTCCAATCACAGGCGAGGAGTTTGACTGCGAGCGCGTGGACATCGATGGAGACGTAAACCTCGACTGGGAAAGCAAGGACAACCAGTGGCTAGGAGTAACAGTCAAGAGCCAGGGGATTGGAGGAAAGGTGGTGGTTAGTACACAGTACACAATCACACAGAGGTTTCCCTGACCATCTCCAGGCCCTGGTTAGAGCCTGTAGCTCGGGTCCAGAGGTTTCCCTGACCATCTCCAGGCCCTGGTTAGAGCCTGTAGCTCGGGTCCAGAGGTTTCCCTGAATAACTCCAGGCCCTGGTTAGAGCCTGTAGCTCGGATCCAGAGGTTTCCCTGACCAACTCCAGGTCCTAGTTAGAGCCTGTAGCTCAGGTCCAGATGTTTCCCTGACCAACTCCAGGCCCTAGTTAGAGCCTGTAGCTCGGGTCCAGATGTTTCCCTGACCAACTCCAGGCCCTAGTTAGAGCCTGTAGCTCGGGTCCAGATGTTTCCCTGACCAACTCCAGGCCCTAGTTAGAGCCTGTAGCTCGGGTCCAGAGGTTTCCCTGACCAACTCCAGGCCCTGGTTAGAGCCTGTAGCTCAGGTCCAGAGGGTTCCCTGACCAACTCCAGGCCCTAGTTAGAGCCTGTAGCTCGGGTCCAGAGGTTTCCCTGACCAACTCCAGGCCCTGGTTAGAGCCTGTAGCTCAGGTCCAGATGTTTCCCTGACCAACTCCAGGCCCTAGTTAGAGCCTCTAGCTCAGGTCCAGATGTTTCCCTGACCAACTCCAGGCCCTAGTTAGAGCCTGTAGCTCGGGTCCAGAGGTTTCCCTAGTCAGTTTGAGTGGTTAGGACAGCGTTTTCTAAACTCGGTCCTCGAGACCCCAAGAGGTGCATGTTTTGTTTGCTCTTGTATTACACAGCTGATTAAAATAATCAACTAATCATCAAGCTTTGATTATTTGAATCAACTGTGTAGTACCAGGGTAAAAACCAACACACGCACCCCTTGGGCTAGCCAAGACAGAGTTTGGGAAAGGCTGAGTTAGGAAGAACTCATGTTTGTAGAATAGCTAGCCATCTATTGTAGTTGTCTCAGTTATGCTGAGATGGTACTACTACTGCTTTGCCTCTGTTCAGACCTGTGGGACCTCTTCAATGAAGAGGTGGCAGGTAGCCTAGTGGTTAGGGCGTTGATCCAGTAACCGAAAGGCTGCTGGGTTGAATCCCCGAGCTGACAAGGTAAAATCTGTCGTTCTGCCCCTGAACAAGGCATTTAACCCACTGTTTCTAGGCCGTCATTGTAAATAAGAATTTGTTCTTAACTGACTTGCCCAGTTAAATATAAATATTTTTTTAAATGAATCAGACCTTTGGGACCAATTCAATGAATCAAACCTGTGGGACCAACTCAATGAATCAGACCTGTAGGACCAATTCAAAGACCCAGACCTGTGGGACCAATTCAATGAAGCAGACCTGTGGGACCAATTCAATGAATCAAACCTTTGGGACCAATTCAATGAATCAGACCTGTGGGACCAATTCAATGAAGCAGACCTGTGGGACCAATTCAATGAATCAGACCTGTGGGACCAATTCAATGAATCAGACCTGTGGGACCAATTCAATGAAGCAAACTTGTGCCCACCTGTACGAGATGTGTTTAGCATGTCTGTAGTGTACTAGACCATCTATTCCAGTTACTTAGCTTCTCTGCCGCCTCTGTCCAAACCTGTAGGACCTCATCAATGAACCTGCTACTCTACCTGCTAAACCTGTAGGACCTCATCAATGAACCTGCTACTCTACCTGCTAAACCTGTAGGACCTCATCAATGAACCTGCTACTCTACCTGCTAAACCTGTAGGACCTCATCAATGAACCTGCTACTCTACCTGCTAAACCTGTAGGACCTCATCAATGAACCTGCTACTCTACCTGCTAAACCTGTAGGACCTCATCAATGAACCTGCTACTCTACCTGCTAAACCTGTAGGGCCTCATCAATGAACCTGCTACTCTACCTGCTAAACCTGTAGGACCTCATCAATGAACCTGCTACTCTACCTGCTAAACCTGTAGGACCTCATCAATGAACCTGCTACTCTACCTGCTAAACCTGTAGGACCTCATCAATGAACCTGCTACTCTACCTGCTAAACCTGTAGGACCTCATCAATGAACATGCTACTCTACCTGCTAAACCTGTAGGACCTCATCAATGAACCTGCTACTCTACCTGCTAAACCTGTAGGACCTCATCAATGAACCTGCTACTCTACCTGCTAAACCTGTAGGGCCTCATCAATGAACCTGCTACTCTACCTGCTAAACCTGTAGGACCTCATCAATGAACCTGCTACTCTACCTGCTAAACCTGTAGGACCTCATCAATGAACCTGCTACTCTACCTGCTAAACCTGTAGGACCTCATCAATGAACCTGCTACTCTACCTGCTAAACCTGTAGGACCTCATCAATGAACATGCTACTCTACCTGCTAAACCTGTAGGACCTCATCAATGAACCTGCTACTCTACCTGCTAAACCTGTAGGACCTCATCAATGAACCTGCTACTCTACCTGCTAAACCTGTAGGACCTCATCAATGAACCTGCTACTCTATCTGCTAAACCTGTAGGACCTCATCAATGAACCTGCTACTCTATCTGCTAAACCTGTAGGACCTCATCAATGAACCTGCTACTCTACCTGCTAAACCTGTAGGACCTCATCAATGAACCTGCTACTCTACCTGCTAAACCTGTAGGACCTCATCAATGAACCTGCTACTCTATCTGCTAAACCTGTAGGACCTCATCAATGAACCTGCTACTCTACCTGCTAAACCTGTAGGACCTCATCAATGAACCTGCTACTCTATCTGCTAAACCTGTAGGACCTCATCAATGAACCTGCTACTCTATCTGCTAAACCTGTAGGACCTTATCAATGAACCTGCTACTCTACCTGCTAAACCTGTAGGACCTCATCAATGA
>NC_068441.1:47435397-47495397 GCF_023373465.1 Oncorhynchus keta | reverse complement strand
AATGGACCAATCATGAAGTAGCTACTGTAGGAATGGACCAATCATGAAGTAGCTAATGTAGGAATGGACCAATCATGAAGTAGCTACTGTAGGAATGGACCAATCATGAAGTAGCTACTGTAGGAATGGACCAATCATGAAGTAGCTACTGTAGGAATGGACCAATCATGAAGTAGCTACTGTAGGAATGGTCCAATCATGATATAAATGACACGCAGAGAGACTCTGTGCCCTGTGGATCAGGGTCAGAAATATTACAATAAATAATAGGCTATTTAAGAGTTATATTATTATCTCACAGTCGACATGGCCTGTTGGTGTATCTGCTTGTAATAATGTAATTATAGTATAATAAAATATAGTATACAATATATATAAAACTTGTACTTTGGTAGCACATTTCTGTCATGCCATACCGAAATTGGCTAAAAAAAATACAAAGTGGTCTGGGGCCAGTCTATTTCATAGGCCATGCAGTTGGTTAAAAACAGATCTGGCAATAGGCTATTTCACAGTCAGAGCAGTTGGCTAAACAGCACAAACAGATCTGGGACCAGGCTATATAATATAGTCAAAGGAGTTGTCTAAACAGCACAAACCGATCTGGGACCAGCCAAAATCATAGTCAAAGGAGTTGTCTAAAACAACATAGAGAATTTGTCTAAACATTACAAACTGATCTGTGACCAGGCTAAGTCTGTCTGTTCTTGGAGTCAGTGGGTTTGCGTTTCCCCCACAGACAGTTCTGTCTGCAGTGCATTCTGGGTACAGCGTGAGTCAGTCTTGTCATCCTTCTGTTAGGTACCAGTGGTTTACCCACAAACCACTGGTAGCAGGAAGAAGAAAACACACAATCACAGCACAGTCCTTTCTCACCTGCACTCCCTCTCTTTCTCCTTGTCACCCTGTTCCCCTTCACCACCTCCCCTCCTCCACTCCCTCCACTCCCTCCACCCCTCCCACTCCTTCCTCTCTCTCTTCCTCTCTCTCGGGCCGCAGGGCTCTTGTTCATGGCTAGTCCCGATGAAGATGCGCTGGTGTACAAAACTCTGGAGCCACACTCCAACCGGCCCATGTTTGAGGACGTAGCTCAGAATAGCTACTTAGGTTTGTAGCTTGAAGTGAGGTGATTCATGTTGGTACAACTTACTGTATCAAGTCTCCAGGGTTGTGGCCTATTCAATTTCAATGCCAGTCAATTCAGAATGTAAACAAAATTCCAATTCCAAATTGTCCACATTGAATAGCATTGAAGATAATTGGAATTTCAGTGTTCTTCCTGAGTTGATTAGAATTGGAATGGAATTAACCCAATCTCTTCTGTCCTCCCACATGCCCTTACCCCCGTGTGTTGGTGTATGCTCGTTGCTAGCTCTTCTCTAGAACGTGTTTAGAATGTACGTAGATTCAAACATAGAACTCCTGTCTGGTCTGCATGTCTCTCTGTGTAACTATCAGTCTGTACTGTCTGTCAGTCTGTATGGTGGGGTGGTCTGCACAGCCTGTCAGTCTGTATGGTGGGGTGGTCTGCACAGCCTGTCAGTCTGTATGGTGGGGTGGTCTGCACAGCCTGTCAGTCTGTATGGTGGGGTGGTCTGCACAGCCTGTCAGCCTGTCAGTCTGTAGTTTACTCTATGATGTGATGGTTTGGAGCTGTCCAGGGTACCTTGGTGTTGATTCTATATACAGTACATCTAGATCTGCATTCTTATTTATGTACGTTTTGTAGATACAGGTAACTTTGCTAAGTAAAATAAAGGGGTTTGAAGTGAAATAATTAAGTAAGTAAAGCAGAATTTAAAAACAAATCTCATAGTGAACAAAATATTCTGAGATCACAGTGGTAATCGTTTATGTAGGATTCTGTGTAGAAAGACAATACCAATACCAACACTAACATGTACAGTATACTGTATCTCAAAGAGGGATTTGCAGAAGGTTGAATGATACTGCTCCCACAGCGTAGGCCCCATGGGGAATAGAGTGTTTAGAATCTGCGTTCTAGTGCACAGTTAAAAGCAGTCATTTCCTTGGAGCTGGGTGTTTAGAGCAGTCATTTCCTTGGAGCTGAGTGTTAAGAGCAGTCATTTCCTTGGAGCTGAGTGTTATGAGCAGTCCTTTACATGGAGCTGAGTGTTAAGAGCAGTCATTTCCTTGGAGCTGAGTGTTAAGAGCAGTCATTTCCTTGGAGCTGAGTGTTAAGAGCAGTCCTTTCCTTGGAGCTGAGTGTTAAGAGCAGTCATTTCCTTGGAGCTGAGTGTTAAGAGCAGTCCTTTCCTTGGAGCTGGGTGTTAAGAGCAGTCATTTCCTTGGAGCTGAGTGTTAAGAGCAGTCCTTTCCTTGGAGCTGGGTGTTTAGAGCAGTCCTTTCCTTGGAGCTGAGTGTTAAGAGCAGTCCTTTCCTTGGAGCTGAGTGTTTAGAGCAGTCCTTTCTTTGGAGCTGAGTGTTAAGAGCAGTCCTTTCCTTGGAGCTGAGTGTTAAGAGCAGTCCTTTCCTTGGAGCTGGGTGTTTAGAGCAGTCCTTTCCTTGGAGCCGAGTGACATCTCTTTTATCGATAAGAGATACTTGCTCATTCCAATTTTAGATCCAGCTAATGGACTCTAACCAATAACGTTTTGTCTCTCCGATTGATTGTTCCCATCAACCATGTGGATCTATTCTACATCTGTAAACCTCTCTATTCTCATCCTCCTCTACACAACAACTTGATTGCCTCCCAAAGAGCTCCTTATTCCCTATATACAGTATAGTGCACTGTGGGCCCTATAGGACCTGGTCTAAAGTAGTGTAGTATGGGCCCTATAGGACCTGGTCTAAAAGTAGTGTAGTATGGGCCCTATAGGACCTGGTCTAAAGTAGTGTAGTATGGGCCCTATAGGCTCTGGTCTAAAGTAGTGTAGTATGGGCCCTATAGGACCTGGTCTAAAGTAGTTCACTGTGGGCCCTATAGGACCTGGTCTAAAGTAGTGCACTGTGGGCCCTATAGGACCTGGTCTAAAGTAGTGTAGTATGGGCCCTATAGGCTCTGGTCTAAAGTAGTGTACTGTGGGCCCTATAGGACCTGGTCTAAAGTAGTGCACTGTGGGCCCTATAGGACCTGGTCTAAAGTAGTGCCCTATATAGAGAATAGGGTTCCATTTGGGAGGAATATCCTGCCTTATCCCTCGTCCTCCACATCCTTAATGGCCATTATAACCTTTGACCCCTCACTTATAACTCGCTGCATGCCTCCATTGACCCTCTAACCAAATTACATAATGACTAAATACATATACCATATGTTTTGCACGCTTACTAAAAGGCCACAGACAGACGATAGTGCTATTACAGGTTATGTTTTAGCTTAGCTAAATGGCAGATTTTAAGTTCAATCCTAATTAAAATGCAGAATTAAATGTAAAGGAATTTCACCACAGTCTGTTGTCATCTTCATCTCTGACTGACTTCACACGGGAATCTACTCGTCTTGACTGATAAAGATGTCTAATGTACTGTATAGTATAATAACAGTAAGATCCTTTATAGTCCAGGACTTCCGGGAAACCAGCCCTGTATGCATTCTGTTATTGTATTATGTCTAATGGAGATTCTCCAATAAAATGATGTCTTAGTACAAGACTAGGCTTGATATGTGTCCGGGAAACTGGTCCCCAATGTCTTACAATGTAAAAAGCTTATTGCAAATGTAAATAGCTTATAATTAAATCCAGTCTTTCGACTGAGTGAACAAGTCACTACCCAGGCAGCAGCAGTTGTACGTGCTGTTTCTTCTCAGATCGTATCCATTAAATCTGATTACTGTTGGATAGAGAATCCAGCGTAGTCCACTGATGAGTCAGGCCCAGTTTTTCCACAGTAACTGCCAAAATAAATACTGCCAATGAAAAATGAAATGTTTCAATTTTCCAATTTGTCTCACACGATTTTCCGTTGACAGGAAGTCCCACTGAGAACTACTGATCAGAGATCAGTAAAGAAGCTACATTATATTTAGGTCCATTTATACCTCACATAAGTCTTACAACCACGAGGGCCTGCACTGTAGACAGCTGCACAACACAACTGTTTGCGGGTACCCCATTCACAAAACCTGGTGGGACCCATTCCCGAAACCTGGTGGGCCACATTCCCTAAACCTGGTGGGACCCATTCCCGAATCCTGGTGGGCCACATTCCCTAAACCTGGTGGGCCACATTCCCTAAACCTGGTGGGCCACATTCCCTAAACCTGGTGGGACCCATTCCCGAAACCTGGTGGGCCACATTCCCGAAACCTGGTGGGCCACATTCCCGAAACCTGGTGGGACCAATTCCCTAAACCTGGTGGGCCCCATTCCCGAATCCTGGTGGGCCCCATTCCCAAAACCTGGTGGGCCCCATTCCCAAAACCTGGTGGGCCCCAGTTTAAAAAAGGTTGCAAGATAAAGCCTCCCTTCCCTTTATAGCTTTAAGGAGCAGATTGGACTTCTTTATGTAAAAGACAGAGAGGATCAGACTTCTTATGTAAAAGACAGAGAGGATCAGACTTCTTATGTAAAAGACAGAGAGGATCAGACTTCTTTATGTAAAAGACAGAGAGGATCAGACTTCTTTGTGTAAAAGACAGAGAGGATCAGACTTCTTATGTAAAGGACAGAGAGGATCAGACTTCTTATGTAAAGGACAGAGAGGATCAGACTTCTTATGTAAAAGACAGAGAGGATCAGACTTCTTATGTAAAAGACAGAGAGGATCAGACTTCTTTGTGTAAAAGACAGAGAGGATCAGACTTCTTTGTGTAAAAGACAGAGAGGATCAGACTTCTTTGTGTAAAAGACAGAGAGGATCAGACTTCTTTATGTAAAAGACAGAGAGGATCAGACTTCTTTGTGTAAAAGACAGAGAGGATCAGACTTCTTATGTAAAAGACAGAGAGGATCAGACTTCTTATGTAAAGGACAGAGAGGATCAGACTTCTTATGTAAAGGACAGAGAGGATCAGACTTCTTATGTAAAAGACAGAGAGGATCAGACTTCTTATGTAAAAGACAGAGAGGATCAGACTTCTTATGTAAAGGACAGAGAGGATCAGACTTCTTATGTAAAAGACAGAGAGGATCAGACTTCTTATGTAAAAGACAGAGAGGATCAGACTTCTTATGTAAAAGACAGAGAGGATCAGACTTCTTTGTAATAGTAAAGGCCTTATTTTGGGTAGATATCAACTATAACGGTAGCATTCCTCTTAAAGGGACACAAATACATTTTACTAGAGTTGTGATGTGACTTTTTTTGCCTCAAAAGACAAATGAGTTCATCCCTCTCTTAAAGGCCTAGTTTGTTATATTTACAGACGTTTTCTCTGTATCTCTTAAAGGCCTACACTGTTACTGGATCACATGTCCAACTGTCACATTCATCTTAAAGAGACACAGCTCTATTATTCTCTTGTTCTACAGTGAGTCAGACAGCATAATTCCACACCTGTTGCCTTGGAGCTTCTACAAAATGCGTCCAAAACAGAAAATCCGAACAACTGTCTGCTGAACAACTAATGAACAACTAACTCATAGTATACATTTTAGTCATTTAGCAGACACTCTTATCCAGAGCAACTAGTAAGTGCCTTGCTCAAGAGCACATCAACAGATTTTTCACCTAATCGGCTTTGGGATTTGAACCAGCGACTGTTCAAGTACTGGCCTAACGCTCTTAACCGCTAGGCTACGTGTTCTATCAAGGCAAATTTATTAACTAGTTATGATTCTCAAGCTGGTTAATTATTTGACCAGACTAAAATATACAAGCATAAGTCTTACAACCAGCTTCCTACAGTAGTTCAGCCAACCTTTTGGTCATTCCACACCTGTCGCCCTGAACTTCTCTGTGTCCGTCTCTGTTTGTCTCTCTGGATGTTTGTCTAGAGGATGCTTTTAGCACAGTATTTGTCTGTCTCTGTTTTTGTCTATGACATGCTTCTGCCTGAATGTTGACCCTGGACTAACACAAGACTCCCTGCCAATCCCTACTCTGACACCCCGCATGTTGGAATATAGCAACAACAAAAAATGTCATTGTGAATTAAATTATTTGATTTGTATCTGATATTTTTTCCACACATGCTCATGTCACACCACATGCACGTTCAATTCCCCCCTCTTTCACTATTTCACTATACCCTGCAGACACACCCCTCACATCCCTACACACACCCCTCACATCCCTACACACACCCCATCCCGAGGGAGTAAATCCCATTAAAGTAAGATGAATCCTCTGTTTACATGCACTATAGTAAGACTAGGAATCTTCTGTTTCACTTCTTATCACACACACAGACCTTGTCTTTACCTCTGTAGATGACAAACATGTCCACCCCCTCACACACACACACACACTACTGCTACTAACTGTTATCCCATGATACCTTGCTCCAGGCTTCTCAGTGGACTCTGCTCAAGGCATAATGAGTCGTGGTGAGCTGACCTTCGTGGCGGGGGCTCCGAGAGCCAATCACACGGGGGCGGTGGTGCTGTTGCGTAAAGATAACATGTACCGCCTGGTGCCACAGCACATCCTGTGGGGAGAGGAGCTGGCTTCTTCCTTCGGGTACTCTGTGGCTACGGCTGATCTCAACAGTGACGGGTGAGAACTAATGCGCTAATGTCTGCTGCTGATACTATTGATAGTCGTGTATGGGAATGTATGGACAGGTACTCTGTAACCATGACTCAACAGTGATGGCTGAGTAAGGTTCCACATTTATAGAAAATTGCCTGTTCCCATGTTTTCAGAAATCCCAGATGGAAGTTGAATTAGGTAGGAAAGGATGGAATCCTATAACTGGGAATACTCTGACCAGGATTTCTAAAGAACCTTGGAAAACATTTATTTCAGTTACAGATGTTTATATAATATATAAATAATTATATGTTTATATTTGTAACCATTATCTTCTTGTTTCCACCCAAGATTCTGTAGAGCTCTTTCTGAACCTCCCTCCCTCCCTTTCTCCCTCCTTCCCTGTTCTCTCCCCCCAGCTGGACAGACCTGATAGTGGGAGCTCCTAACTACTTTGACCGAAAAGCAGAGATCGGAGGTGCTGTGTACATCTTTCTCAACCCATTCGGTAACTGGGAATATGCTCAGCCAATCAGGCTCAATGGAACCTATGACTCCATGTTTGGATTGACCGTCAACAACGTGGGAGACTTGGACAGGGACGGATATGACGGTGAGGAAGGACTGGATCAAATCAAAAGTATTTAAACAACATTCACTTTACAATCCACTGATTTGAAGGGCTTGGGTCACTGGGCCACATCCCAAATGGCACCCTATTCCCTATGTAGTGCACCACTTGTACCAGGGCTCTTGTCAGAAGCAGTGCACTACATAGGGAATAGGGTGCCATTTGGGACGCATTCCTATTGTCTTTAGGTCACGAGTTTTCCTGATAATTTTATGAAAGAGAAAACAAAATCCTACACACTACAGTTACCAGTACTACTGTTTATTACACACACACACACACACACACACACACACACACACACACACACACACACACACACACACACACACACACACACACACACACACACACACACACACACACACACACACACACACACACACACACACACACACACACACACACACACACACACACACACACACACACACACACACACATGATGCCTTGCTCCAGGTTGAGCTCCAGCAAGTGAATTTAAAAAAGGGAAGTAAAAGTCCAGGTCACCTGAGCAAGAAACCTCTTGACTAGCGTCACAAAATTCCAGGAACTTTCAATAAATTCCCTGGTTTTCCCGAATTCCCGTAATCAGGAGAGAATAAGCAGGGAATCTGGAATTCTCCATCCAGGATTTCTGGAATTTATTGAAAGTTCCCAGAATTTTACAACCCTACTCCTGACCCTACAAAAGACAATGTTTTAATGAGGCTTAGTAGAGTTTATATTCAATGTGTTTCTGTCTCTCTCCGTCCAGACATCGCTGTGGGGGCTCCGTTCGATGGGGATGGCAAAGTGTTCATCTACCGAGGCTTGTCCTCAGGCATCGACACCAAGCCTGCACAGGTAAGAAGAGCCTTTAGAAAGCTTGTTGCTCATCACTGAGTGTATTGAGTTGCACCTCCCCTGATTTTGCCCTCAGAACAGCCTCAATTCGTTGGGGACATGGACTCTACAAGGTGGTGAAAGCGTTCCACAGGGATGCTGGCCCAGTGCTTCCCAAACTTGTCAAGTTGACTGGATGTCCTTCGGGTGGTGGATCATTCTTGATACACACGGGAAACTGTTGAGAATGAAAAACCCAGCAGCGTTGCAGTTCTTGATGCAAACCGGTGCACCTGGCACCTACTACCCCCTTCAAATGCACTGACATCTTTTGTCTTGCCCATTCACCCTCAGAATGGCACACATACACAATCCATGTCTCAAGTGTATCAAGGATTAGAAATCCTAATATGACCTGTCTCCTCCCCTTCATCTAAACTGATTGAAGTGGATTTAACAAGTGACATCAATAATGGGTCATAGCTTTCACCTGGATTCACCTGCTCAGTCTATGTCATGAAACGTTAATGTTTTGTATAGTCAGTGTACATATCATATACTATATTTAATATGATACTGTGAAATTACCCTTTGTATAATAGCAATATCCATGTATTTCAGTGTTTATGATTGCCATGTATTGATACCCTTTTACTACAGTGGGATAAATCAGGGTCACACAGAGTGCTTCTTGGTAGTCTTGAACAAATGTTCCTTGAAACAAACATATACACCTCAGACACATGGTTATGGGCTTATAGAGTTGAAATGTATTCAATTTTGAGTTTGTATCCCAATATTAGACTTGACTATACATCACAGAAGACTGAAATATAACAAAACCATTTGACATAGAAACACCAGATTTTTGTAAAAACGTTTTATTAATTCTGAAATTCTGAAAAATATGAATAACATTCCACCCATGAGGCCAATAGAGGGTGATTTGGTCATTTGACTACAGGAAAGGGCTACACATGGGGAAACGTCAGTAGTCAATGGTGTCTCATCATAACCGAATCAAAGCCTCGACTCCGGTGTTGCAAACTTCATGGTGGACATATCGTTAAGTCTCAATAAAGTTGATGTGGTTCAAGTTCAACTAAGTTAACTGACTGATAACATCATACCCTAATTGCAGGTGTGTAAGACTATCTGAATAATAAATACAGGTTTAAAGTTGACTTGATTATACAAGTTAAGACATGTGACCTTCATGTTGCCCCTCACAGATTCTGGATGGTGTGGACGAAGGGGTGAAGAGGTTCGGCTACTCCATCTCAGGAGGTCTGGACATCGATGGGAACCTGTACCCTGACCTGGCAGTAGGCTCTCTCGGTGATAAGCTAGTTCTGTACAGGTCTCGTCCGGTCATTCACGTGACCCGGGATGTATCCATCGAACCTCAGCAGTATATTGACCTGGAGCAACACAACTGCAAGGGGAGAGATGGAGTGTGGTAGGTCGCAAATAACATTCTTCTCATCCTTCACTACCATGTGTGGTAGGTCGCAAATAACAGTCTTCTCATCCTTCACTACCACGTGTGGTAGGTCGCAAATAACAGTCTTCTCATCCTTCACTACCACGTTTGGTAGTGTGCTTCTGCTGTTGACAGACTGTTGTTCGCTAACTTTATTCTCTGTTGTCAGTGTGGAGGTCAAAGCCTGCTTCACCTATACTGCTTACCCAGAGACCTACTCACCAGACATCAGTGAGTTACTGTACACATCTCTGTTTAGAACCAGTTGGTTTTTCTGTTTGGTAATATGTCTAGCTGTGTAAAATAGTCTGGTAATATGTCTAGCTGTGTAAAATAGTCTGGTAATATGTCTAGCTGTGTAAAATAGTGTGGTAATATGTCTAGTTGTGTAAAATAGTGTGGTAATATGTCGAGCTGTGTAAAATAGTCTGGTAATATGTCTAGCTGTGTAAAATAGTGTGGTAATATGTCTAGCTGTGTAAAATAGTGTTGTAATATGTCTTGCTGTGTAAAATAGTGTGGTAATATGTCCAGTAGCTTATCTCTGGTGTGTTGTAGTGTGCTGGCTTTTCTCTGACTCTCTTTCCTTCCTTCCTCCCTTCCTTTCCTCCCCGTCCTTCATTCCTGCCTCCCTCCCTCCCACTAGCCCTGGTCCTACTCATCGAGGCTGACACAGAGCGCAGGAAGCTCGGCCTGCCCCACCGTGTTAGCTTCCTGGGTCGCAGTGCACATGTGGCGGAGTACACACACACTGACGAGGTGGAGCTGAAAGGTCAACGCCATCCCGCCTGCCAGAGCGCCACCTTCCAACTAAACGTACAGTACAATATGACACAATCATTTAATCTGAATACGAACGGGAGGTGTTAGAGATTACAACTACAGAATATATCAATGACCTTTTCTTTCCACTATGCAACATCAAAAAAGGCAAAGCTAAGTGTTCAGTTCTGTCAGTGCTCTCTATCACCCAGTACATGCAGGTGCATTGTGTTACTACTCTGGGTAGAAAAAGTATTTAAGTTGTGCATTATTTAGCTAAACTGGCATAATTTAACAATTTAATAATTGTCTTAAAAGTTGAATGAAAACAAATATTATTTCCTTCCAACTCCAATATCACATGACTCCCATATAATTGAATCCCGTTGAGTAATCATTGAATTATTTCCCTTACAGGAGAATATCCGTGATAAGCTGCGTCCCATCTCTCTGGCCATCACCCACACCATCAGACCCCCCATGTTCTCCTCAGAAACTAACCCAGAGGAACGAGACACACTACCTCCTGTACTGAGTGTTTCCAGCTCCAACACCCTGCACTCTGAGGTCAGTACCTTTACCTCCTGTACTGAGTGTTTCCACCACCTCCAACACCCTGCACTCTGAGGTCAGTACCTTTACCTCCTGTACTGAGTGTTTCCACCTCCAACACCCTACACTCTGAGGTCAGTACCTTTACCTCCTGTACTGAGTGTTTCCACCTCCAACACCCTACACTCTGAGGTCAGTACCTTTACCTCCTGTACTGAGTGTTTCCACCACCTCCAACACCCTACACTCTGAGGTCAGTACCTTTACCTCCTGTACTGAGTGTTTCCACCTCCAACACCCTACACTCTGAGGTCAGTACCTTTACCTCCTGTACTGAGTGTTTCCACCACCTCCAACACCCTGCACTCTGAGGTCAGTACCTTTACCTCCTGTACTGAGTGTTTCCACCTCCAACACCCTACACTCTGAGGTCAGTACCTTTACCTCCTGTACTGAGTGTTTCCACCTCCAACACCCTACACTCTGAGGTCAGTACCTTTACCTCCTGTACTGCGTGTTTCCACCACCTCCAACACCCTACACTCTGAGGTCAGTACCTTTACCCCCTGTACTGAGTGTTTCCACCACCTCCAACACCCTACACTCTGAGGTCAGTACCTTTACCTCCTGTACTGAGTGTTTCCACCACCTCCAACACCCTACACTCTGAGGTCAGTACCTTTACCTCCTGTACTGAGTGTTTCCACCACCTCCAACACCCTACACTCTGAGGTCAGTACCTTTACCTCCTGTACTGAGTGTTTCCACCTCCAACACCCTACACTCTGAGGTCAGTACCTTTACCTCCTGTACTGAGTGTTTCCACCACCTCCAACACCCTACACTCTGAGGTCAGTACCTTTACCTCCTGTACTGAGTGTTTCCACCTCCAACACCCTACACTCTGAGGTCAGTACCTTTACCTCCTGTACTGAGTGTTTCCACCACCTCCAACACCCTGCACTCTGAGGTCAGTACCTTTACCTCCTGTACTGAGTGTTTCCACCTCCAACACCCTACACTCTGAGGTCAGTACCTTTACCTCCTGTAAGTGTTTCCACCTCCAACACCCTACACTCTGAGGTCAGTACCTTTACCTCCTGTACTGAGTGTTTCCACCACCTCCAACACCCTACACTCTGAGGTCAGTACCTTTACCCCCTGTACTGAGTGTTTCCACCACCTCCAACACCCTACACTCTGAGGTCAGTACCTTTACCTCCTGTACTGAGTGTTTCCACCTCCAACACCCTACACTCTGAGGTCAGTACCTTTACCTCCTGTACTGAGTGTTTCCACCACCTCCAACACCCTACCTCTGAGGTCAGTACCTTTACCCCCTGTACTGAGTGTTTCCACCACCTCTACACTCTGAGGTCAGTACCTTTACCTCCTGTACTGAGTGTTTCCACCTCCAACACCCTACACTCTGAGGTCAGTACCTTTACCTCCTGTACTGAGTGTTTCCACCACCTCCAACACCCTACACTCTGAGGTCAGTACCTTTACCTCCTGTACTGAGTGTTTCCACCACCTCCAACACCCTACACTCTGAGGTCAGTACCTTTACCCCCTGTACTGAGTGTTTCCACCACCTCCAACACCCTACACTCTGAGGTCAACACCTCCTGTACTGAGTGTTTCACCTCTGAGGTCAGTACCTTTACCTCCTGTACTGAGTGTTTCCACCACCTCCAACACCCTACACTCTGAGGTCAGTACCTTTACCTCCTGTACTGAGTGTTTCCACCTCCAACACCCTACACTCTGAGGTCAGTACCTTTACCTCCTGTACTGAGTGTTTCCACCACCTCCAACACCCTACACTCTGAGGTCAGTACCTTTACCCCCTGTACTGAGTGTTTCCACCACCTCCAACACCCTACACTCTGAGGTCAGTACCTTTACCTCCTGTACTGAGTGTTTCCACCACCTCCAACACCCTGCACTCTGAGGTCAGTACCTTTACCTCCTGTACTGAGTGTTTCCACCTCCAACACCCTACACTCTGAGGTCAGTACCTTTACCTCCTGTACTGAGTGTTTCCACCACCTCCAACACCCTACACTCTGAGGTGTTTCCCCCTGTACTGAGTGTTTCCACCACCTCCAACACCCTACACTCTGAGGTCAGTACCTTTACCTCCTGTACTGAGTGTTTCCACCACCTCCAACACCCTGCACTCTGAGGTCAGTACCTTTACCTCCTGTACTGAGTGTTTCCACCACCTCCAACACCATGCACTCTGAGGTCAGTACCTTTACCTCCTGTACTGAGTGTTTCCACCTCCAACACCCTATACTCTGAGGTCAGTACCTTTACCTCCTGTACTGAGTGTTTCCACCACCTCCAACACCCTACACTCTGAGGTCAGAACCTTTACCTCCTGTACTGAGTGTTTCCACCACCTCCAACACCCTACACTCTGAGGTCAGTACCTTTACCTCCTGTACTGAGTGTTTCCACCACCTCCAACACCCTGCACTCTGAGGTCAGTACCTTTACCTCCTGTACTGAGTGTTTCCACCTCCAACACCCTACACTCTGAGGTCAGTACCTTTACCTCCTGTACTGAGTGTTTCCACCTCCAACACCCTGCACTCTGAGGTCAGCACCTTTACCTCCTGTACTGAGTGTTTCCACCACCTCCAACACCCTACACTCTGAGGTCAGTACCTTTACCTCCTGTACTGAGTGTTTCCACCACCTCCAACACCCTGCACTCTGAGGTCAGTACCTTTACCTCCTGTACTGAGTGTTTCCACCTCCAACACCCTGCACTCTGAGGTCAGTACCATATCAACAGAACCAGGGAACATACTGATCTGCATTTTCCTGAAGGGAGATGGTCGTGTTACATGCCTAATTAATACATACCTGTGTGATACCGGTATAGTACAGGGTTTTGTTTTTTCATAGAGGGGGAACCAGTTTCCCAAAGTGAAATCATTTGGACATTTAAAAAGATTATATGGTCAATTCTATGATTTGAAATGTGTCTGTCTCCTCCGTTGCAGGTGAATTTCCTGAGGGAAGGCTGTGGCGATGATAAGATCTGTCAGAGCAACCTGAAGTTGACCTACCAGTTTGGAACCCGACCTTCCACCTCTGACCTCTTCACCCCTCTGCCAAGGTTAGTATGACTTCTTTTTTGTTACATTCTACATTGTATTTGACCATTCCTCTATATCAGAGCTGCCCAACACTGCCCCTGGAGAGCTTTGATGACAAGGTGGCGCCCACAGACACGGTCACCCTGTTTCTAGCTACTAGACAACTTTGCAGTATTTCATTTTTTGTAATGGTATGGTATTTCGGGCGGCAGGGTAGCCTAGTGGTTAGAGCGTTGGACTAGTAATCGCAAGGTTGCACGTTCAAACCCCCGAGCTGACGAGGTACAAATCTGTTGTTCTGCCCCTGAACAGGCCGTCATTGAAAATAAGAATTTGTTCTTAACTGACTTGCCTAATTAAATAAAGGTCAAATTAAAACATTCTTATATTTTTTTCCCAGAAAGTTTCTTGTATTATTACCTACATCCGAAAAGAACTTCTATACACATTCCAAGGTTTTTCTTTATTTCTGCTATTTTCTACATTGTAGAATAATAGCGAAGGCATCAAAACTGTGAAATAACACATATGGAATCATGTAGTAATGTCAAAAATGTTAAACAAATATATTTTATATTTGAGATTCTTCAAAGTAGCCACCCTTTGACAGCTTTGCAACTCTTGGTATTCTCTCAACCAGCTTCGTGAGGTAGTCACCTGGATTGCATTTCAATTAAAAGGTGTTTGTGGAATTTCTTTCCTTAATGTGTATGAGTCAATCAGTTGTGTTGTGACAAGGTAGAGGTGGTATACAGAAAATAGCCCTATTTGATTAAAGGCCAAGTCCATATTATGGCAAGAACAGCTCAAATAAGCAAAGAGAAACGACAGTCCATCATTCCTTTAACACATGAAGGTCAGTCAATACGGAAAATCTCAAGAACTTTGAAAGTTTCTTCAAGTGCAGTTGCAAAAACCACCAAGTGCTATGATAAAACTGGCTCGCATGAGAACCACCACAGGAAAGGAAGACCCAGAGTTAATTCTGCTGCAGAGGATAAGTTCATTAGAGTTACCAGCCTCAAGTTCAAGTAACAGACACATCTACACATTAACTGTTCAGGAGGAGACTGCGTGACTCAGGCTTTCATGGTCGAATTGCTGCAAAGAAACCACTGCTAAAGGGCACCAATAAGAAGAAGAGACTTGCTTGGGCCAAGAAACACGCAGAATGGACATTCGACCAGTGGAAATCTGTCCTTGAGTACAAACTTGACATTTTTGGTTCCAACCCCCGTGTCTTTGTGAGACGCAGAGTAGGTGAACGGACAATCTCTACATGTGTGGTTCCCACCTAGAAGCATGTAGGAGGAGGTGTGATGGTGTGGGGGTGCTTTGCTATTGACTGTCTGTGGTTTATTTAGAATTCAAGGCACACTTAACCAGCATGGCTACCACAGCATTCTGAAGCGATACGCCATCCCATCTCGTTTGCGCTTAGTGGGACTATCATTTGTTTTTACAACAGGACAATGACCCAACGCACCTCCAGGGCGTGTAAGGGCTATTTGACCAAGAAGAGAGTGATGCAGTGCTGCATCAGATGACCTGGCCTCCACAATCACTCAACCTCAACCCAATTGAGATGGTTTGGGATGAGTTGGACCACAGAGTGAAGGAAAGCAGCCAACAAGTTCTCAGCATAAATGGGAACTCCTTAAAGACTGTTGGAAAATTATTCCAGGTGAATCTGGTTGAGAGAATGGCAAGCGTGTGCCAAACTGTCATCAAAGGGTGGCTACTTTGAAGAATCTCAATCTCTTCACTATTCTTCTACAATGTAGAGAATAGTCAAAATAAAGAAAAATACTATTGCCACAGCTACCCGGAGTGTCAAATCACAGCCCCAAAAGCACACTTCCGGGAACCCACTGGTTCCCCTACTGATCATCGGAGTGCCGTTTGAATGCATCACCATGGATATAATGGATCCCCTAGTAAAAACGTCCCGAGGCCATTCCCCTACAGGCGGAGGTCCCCAAGGAAATCGCCTGGTAGCTGTTCCACCTTTTCAGCCGGGTGGGCATCACAAACGAGATCCTGACTAACGAAGGTATCGCGTTCATGTCCCAACTAATGAAAGAAGTGTGTGCTCTCTGGATCTGTGGATCTCTGTCTTTCACCCGCAGACAGATGGGCTAGTCAAATGCTTCAACAAGACACTCAAACAAATACTGTGCAAGGTCATTTAGTGGAACGGGAAGAGCTGGGAGCACCTACTACACCCACCTAATGTTCTCGATCCGAGAGGTGCCCCAGGCATCCCCTGGGTTTTCCCCTTTTGAACTCCTTTACAGGAGGAGACCTTGTGGCCAGTAGGCCACAAGGTGTGGGAAGCCCAGCTGAACCCTTTTCACAGCGTGGTAGAACACGTAGCGACGATGAGGGAGTGGATGACAGCCATATGGCCAGTGGTAAGGAAACATATGGTGAAGGCCCAGCGCACTCAAGCCAAGGTCTACAATTGGGAGATCCAGCCCCGAGAGTTCCAGGTGGGTGATAAGGTGCTAGTTTTAATCCCCACCACAGAAAGTAAGTTCCTGGCAACATGGCACGGGCCGTACGAGGTGACAGAGAAGCTGGGACCCATAAATTACTTTGTAGGGCAGCCAGGGAGACTGAAACCCCAAAATATTTACCATGTGAACCTATTGAAGAGGTGGCATGTGAGGACAGCTTTGGCCATGTTGTGGTCAAAACCTGGGACATTGACTAGTGGTGATCCTGAGCAATAAGGACCAGAAACAAACCCTCCGGGTTTTCATCCATCGGAACACCGCTGTGTTTTCAGAGAAACCGGGCCGAACGACCCTCATTGAACACCACGTCTGCACCTGGCCCGGAGAAACGGTACGAAAGAGGCCATACTGGATCCAGAAGCCAGAAGGAAGGCCGTGAAGCAGGAGGTGGAGGCTATGCTGAGGATGGAGTCATCAAGGAGTCCCACAGCACATGGGGCAGCCCCATCGTGACGGTGCCCAAACGGGACGGTAAGTCTGCTTGTCTGCAAGGACTTCAAGGGGGTGAACGACATCAGTTTGTTTGTGACTGGTGGGATAGTCATGTCCTTCCTGGGGGAGGCGGAATATTATAGTCAGTTTATCCCCCCAACTTTGCGGCTATAGTCTCCCCCATTAACGATCTGACCAGGGCCCGCCTCCGAAAACAGTGGTGGTTGGATGAGGCCGAAGTGACATTCAAGCACCTGAAGGAAGCCCTGTGCTCCTATCTGATTCTGATGATGCCCGATTTCCAGGTACCGAGGCTGGTGCATACGGATGCCTGCGATGTGGGATTAGGGGCTGTCCTGTCCCAGGTACACAATGGGGAGGAACACCCCATCATGAAAATAAGCTGGAAGCTGATACACAGAGAAAATAAGTACTCGATTGTCGAGAAAGCATGTCTAGCAGTGAAGAGCTTGTTTGGCACCCACTTCAGCCTGGTCACAGACCATGCTTCCCTGGTCTGAATGGCAGGGGAAGTTCACCAACGATTGTGTCACCAGGTGGTTCTTGTCCCATCATTGCTTCCATTTTTCTGTTGTGTACAGTTCAGCGGCAAAGCATGGGAACAGGAATGCCCTATTGAGAAGGGAGACATTCATCGCACTGACAACCGCCCCCCTCCCGACAGGGCTAAGGGGAATGTGTGGCGTACCATGGACAAGCCACCAGGGGGAGACTCATCGCACGGGCGGTGGCTTCCTCTACTGAACGCTCCAGGTCTCGATGGGTCCTCCGGACAGGACTAATTGGGGCTGATTGTGGCTGGCGAGTAATCAAGGAGCTGATTGCTCACCAGCCGTACAGGGCCCATACAACTACCAGCAGGGCAGCACATTGGAGAGGTTGCTATCGGATAGACATCCTTACAGTCCGGTAGAACCAAGGGGCTATGTGTTTTACCCCAGAGGAGACAGCATTCCCCAGAGCCAGAAGACGTCTCATGGAGGAGACCTGGTTCTTTTTCTTGATTGTTTTAGATTAACACCCTTGAAATTGAGGCATCACACTTGTGTCTGATCTGACACTTCATATCTAACCACTTATTTTCTATTTCCTCATTTTGTATTTATCATTTAACTAGGCAAGTCATTTAAGAACAAATTCTTATTTACAAGGCTAACTGCCGCCTCATGCCTCTCGGGCGAGGAGATGGCGAGGAGGTGGCGGTGTTCTCTCTGTCTGACCAGAGATCCTATGTCGAACCACTTTCTCTATTCCTCTTTTCTATTTCCTTTTTAATCCCTTCATTGCAGGGATGATGAAGAGGTGGCAGTGTTTTCTCTGTCTGACCAGAGGTCTGTGGTGTTGGAGGTGACCGTCACCAACATGCCCTCAGACCCTCTGTTCCCAGAGGAGGATGGAGATGATGCCCATGCTGCCCAGCTACTGGTGACCCTGCCAGACACCCTGTCCTACTCTGGCTTCAGGGGACAACAGGTACACACACACCAAACACACACACACACACACACATATTCACCGTAATTTTCTACCTCTCCTTGTCCCAGGCTGCATCCCCACATCTTAAACATTGTGCTACAGTGGGCTAAATCAGAGTCACACAGAGTGTTTCTTGACAGTCTTAAAAATATCTACTTTGAAACAAACGTATACACCTCACACAGATGGTTATGGTCTTAAAAAAAGAAGACCTGTCAGATATAGGGATGAAATGTATTAATTTTAAAGTTTTTATCCCAATATTACACTTTACTATACATCACAGAAGACTGAAATATAACAAAACCATTTTACATAGAAACACCAGAATTTCAGCGGTATTTGAAAAACAATTTTATAATTTGACTGCGTGAAAGGTGACTACAATCACCTTTACAAGAACTCTAAGGCTTCATGCCACAATGACTACCACCCTGCAGCACTCACATCTTTAATCAAAGTGCTTTGAAAGGCTGGTCATGGTACACATCACCTCCATCATCCCATACACCCTAAACCCACTCCAATTTGCATACCACCCGAACAGATCCATAGACAATGCAATCTCAATTGCACTCCACACTGTTGGAATGCTCTTCATTGACTACAGCTCAGCATTCAACACCATTGTCCCCTACAAACTCGTCACCAAGCTTAGGACCCTGGGACTGAACACCTCCATCTGCGACTGGATCCTGGACTTCCTGACGGGCCAGCCCCCAGGTGGTGAGGGTAGGCAACATCACCTCCGCCACACTAACCCTCAATACGGGGGTTCCCCAGGGGTGTGTGCTTAGTCCCCTCCTGTACTCCCTGTTCACCCATGACTGAGTGGCCACGCACGACTCCAACACCATCATGACATGAGGGTGGCTGGGCACCAAGAGACCTGGCAGTGTGGTGCCGGGACATCAACCTCTCCTTCAACGTCAGCAAGACCAAGGAGCTGATTGTGGACTAAAAGAAACAAGCCCATCCATATCAACAGGGCTGTAGTGGAGCGGGTCAAGAGCCTCAAGTTCCTCTGTGTCCACATCACTAAGGACTTGGTTCACATGCTGACAATTGCAAAGAAGGCGTGACAGCACCTCTTCCCCCCCAGGAGGTTGAAAAGGTTTGACATGGGCCCTCAAATTCTCAAAAAGTTCTACAGCTGCACCATTGAGAGCATCTTGACTGGCTTCATCACTGCTTGGTATGGCAACAGCACCGCCCTTGATCGCATGTCCGAGCTCTCTGCCACCCAGGACCTCTATATCAGGCGGTGTGAAAGGAAGGCCCGTAAAATCGTTAAAGATTCCAGCCACCCAAGCTACAGACAGTCTCTGCTTCCGCATGGCAAGCAGTACCGGTGAATCAGGTCTGACACCAACAGAATCCAGCCATAAGGCTGCTAAATAGGTAACAGAATGGCTACACAGACTAGAATGGCTACACAGACCTTGTATTTATTCCTATTCAAACTCACAGGACTCTACACACAATATCCCTGCACATTGTAAATATGGTATTGGCATATAGCTTCTTACTTTCTCGTGTTCTTCTCACTTCTTATTTTGATTTCTACTTTATGTTATTTTTAGTACTGCATTGATTTTGATTACTGCATTGTTGGATTTGGAGTTTGCAATAAATTAATTTCACACTACCTGTCCTACTATGGCTTCAGGGGACATCAGGTATTCACACCTAACTCTAGCCCTAGCCTAAACCCTAACCCTGCCAGAAACGCTGTCCTACTATGGCTTCAGGGAACAACAGGTATTCACACCTAACTCTAGCCCTAGCCTAAACCCTAACCCTGCCAGAAACGCTGTCCTACTCCTGCTTCAGGGGACATCAGGTATTCACACCTAACTCTAGCCCTAGCCTAAACCCTAACCCTGCCAGAAACGCTGTCCTACTCCTGCTTCAGGGAACATCAGGTATTCACACCTAACTCTAGCCCTAGCCTAAACCCTAACCCTGCCAGAAACGCTGTCCTACTATGGCTTCAGGGGACATCAGGTATTCACACCTAACTCTAGCCCTAGCCTAAACCCTAACCCTGCCAGAAACGCTGTCCTACTCCTGCTTCAGGGAACAACAGGTATTCACACCTAATTATAGCCTTAATCCTAACCAGGGTTGTGGTCAATTCTACAAATTCCATTTGAATTCAATTCTCTCTCTGTGTAAATTCCATTTATTTTCTATTAAAAATCCAGTGTAGTCTTTGCATTTAGAGATATTTTAATTCCTTGGAATTCCAATGTTAGGTAAATTCAAGAATGCAATTCCCAATTCAATATTATCCTCAACAATTCCACAAATCCCAATTAGAATGAAATTCTCTCAGGCTTTAAGGCTGATCATGTCATTGTTCCGACAGCCTAGCTGTACTGGAAATATAGGAATACAGGTTGATATGATGCAAAACAAATCCTACAGTAAATGATTTATACTATGGTCATTAAATATTTATACTGTGGTCATTAAATATTGAATATTACAATTCCAATTCAATTCCAATTAAAACAAGTCTAAGCAGTCTATTTCCAATTCCATAATTTGAAGATTTTTAAAACTCTAATTTAATTTAATGTAAATTATTCACTTCATGAGTGATTTCTAGAATTGAATTGGAATTTGGACTTAACCCTGATTTTAACCCTGATCTTAACCCTGATCTTAACTCTGATCTTAACCCTGATCTTAACCCTGATCTTAACCCTGATCTTAACCCTGATCTTAACCCTGATCTTAACCCTGATCTTAACCCTGATCTTAACCCTGATCTTAACCCTGATCTTAACTCTGATCTTAACCCTGATCTTAACCCTGATCTTAACCCTGATTTTAACCCTGATTTTAACCCTGATCTTAACTCTGCCGGACATCCTTTCATACTCTTGCTTCAGGGGACAACAGGTATTCACAATAAACGTTTGCATCCCTCTCAGATCTCCAACAGGGTCTAGGAGGTAGGGTCTAGGAGGTAGGATCTAGGAGGTAGGGTCTAGGAGGTAGGGTCTAGGAGGTAGGGTCTAGGAGGTAGGGTCTCGGAGGAGGTAGGGTCTAGGAGGTAGGGTCTAGGAGGTAGGGTCTAGGAGGTAGGGTCTAGGAGGTAGGGTCTAGGAGGTAGGGTCTAGGAGGTAGGGTCTAGGAGGTAGGGTCTAGGAGGTAGGGTCTAGGAGGTAGGGTCTAGGAGGTAGGGTCTACGAGGTAGGGTCTACGAGGTAGGGTCTAGGAATCGATTCTGGACAGGGCTGACATATTATGCTTGGAGCCAGAAAAAACTATGCTGGTGATGTGGTCAGGCAAACCTTAGGGCAACTTTGCTTTGCTACATTAGCAGTATAATAATCCTGTGTTTCCTGTTTCCTTGTGTGTAGGTGGTGTGCCAGGCCAATCAGAACGGGTCTCAGGCAGAGTGCGAGCTGGGAAACCCCCTGAAGAGAGATGCTATACTGAAATTCTACATCATCCTCAGCACGTCTGCTATCACCATAGAGACCACGGAACTCACTGTCAACCTCCTGTTGGCTACGTAAGTCCTGGCTGGGCAACTCATTTTCGTAGTTGGTCTATTTAATGTATCTTAGGTTTCTCATACCGTAAAAAAAAACGGTTTGTTTTCATATCAATTCACAAGGTGGATGACTTTACTTGGTACTAGAGAAATACAGCTGCACTTGGAAGGGAATTGCTACTTTCAATATATGTATTCAAATTGAAATAGTCATTAATGAAGATAGACATTTTTTCCAGATTGCAATATGATGTGTGTATGTTGTCTCCTCCTCAGCATCAGTGAACAGCGAGACCTGGCCACAGTCACAGCCATGGCTAAAATCATCATAGAGCTCCCCCTGGCGGTCAGTGTGTAAGTCACACCCTCATGTCATTGGTGTGTCAAACTCATTTTGCCCCCGGAGGCCACATTCGGTACAGTGAGTCAGTAGGTCAATACACATTGACTGATATTTAACCCAGGATAGTGACAGTTGCTACTGTTTTCAGGGAGTTCTGAGGAACAAACAGTTAACAGTAGTACCATAAGGCTCCCAGGCTCTGTCCAGCTGTCCACTGACCCTATCCGCCTGTCTGTCTCTGTGTTGTTTCAGGCTGGCCAGACCACACCAGCTGTTCTTCAGTGGGGCCGTAAAGGGGGAGAGTGCCATGGAGACCCTGGACGATGTGGGGAGTGCTGTGGAGTTTGAGTTTACGGTGAGGAAGAGGAGACAAATCAAAAGTTGATGTAGCATGATAATGGCGGTGTTCACTTAAACAATCTCACTGGAGTAAGACCTCTTCCATTCCTGTCATTATTGAAAGAGATCTCCAAACAGGGCAACTTAATGTTAGATCCCTCATTTCCAAAGCAGTTATAGTCAATGAACTAATCACTGATCATAATCTTGATGTGATTGGCCTGATTGAAACATGGGTTAAGCCTGATGAATTTACTGTGTTAAATGAGGCCTCTCCTCCTGGTTACACTAGTGACCAGTCTTTTGAGCTTCTAGTCAGTCTACTCAATCACTTTTTATAGCTACTGTTTACAGGCCTCCTGGGCCATATACTGCGTTCCTCACTGAGTTCCCTGAATTCCTATCGGACCTTGTAGTCATGGCAGATAATATTCACATTTTTAGTGACTTTAGTATTCACATGGAAAAGTCCACAGACCCACTCTAAAAGACTTTCGGAGTCATCATTGACTCAGTGGGTTTTGTCAAACATGTCCTACTCACTGCCACAAGTCATACACCCTGGACCTAGTTTCATCCTGTGGAATAAATATTGTGGACCTCAATGTTTTTCCTCATAATCCTGGACTATCGGACCACCATTTTATTACGTTTGCAATCGCAAGAAATAATTTGCTCAGACCCCAACCAAGGATCATCAAAAGTCGTGCTATAAATTCCAGACTCGCTCCACCTACCCAAGGACGTCAGAGGACAAAAATTGGTTAACCATCGAACTGAGGAACTCAATTTAACCTCGTGTAATACTGTAGATGCAGTCGCACTGCTAAAAACAAAAAACATTTGTCACAAGAAACTAGCTCCCTGGTATACAGAAAATACCCGAGCCCTGAAGCAAGCTTCCAGAAAATACCTGAGCCCTGAAGCAAGCTTCCAGAAAATACCCGAGCCCTGAAGCAAGCTTCCAGAAAATACCCGAGCCCTGAAGCAAGCTTCCAGAAAATACCCGAGCCCTGAAGCAAGCTTCCAGAAAATACCCGAGCCCTGAAGCAAGCTTCCAGAAAATTGGAAAAGAAATGGCGCTCCACCAAACTGAAAGTCTTCCGACTAGCTTGGAAAGACAGTACCGTGGAGTATTGAAAAGCCCTCACTGCTGCTCGATTATCCTATTTTTCCAATCTAATTGAGGAGAATAAGAACAATCCTAAATTTATTTTTGACACTGTCGCAAAGCTAACTAAAAAACAGCATTCCCCAAGAGAGGATGGCTTTCACTTCATCAGTGATGAATTCATGAACTTCTTCGATGAAAAGGTCATGATCATTAGAAAGCAAATTACGGACTACTCTTTGAATGTGCATATTTCTCCAGAGCTTGGTTGTTCTGAGTCTGCACAACACTTCCAGGATCTACAGTAGGATCAATGGAGACACTCAAGTTTTTTAATTCTATATCTCTTTACACATTCATGAAAATATTCATGGCCTCAAAACCTTCAAGCTGCATCCTGGACCCTATTCCAAGTAAACTACTGAAAGGGCTGCTTCCTGTGCTTGGCGCTCCTATGTTGAACATAATAAATATCTCCCTATCCACCGGATGTGTACCAAACTCACTAAAAGTGGCAGCAATAAAGCCTCTCTTGAAAAAGCCAAACCTTGACCCAGAAAATGTAAAAAACTATCAGTCTATATTGAATCTCCCATTAATCCATAAAAAAACCTGTTGCGCCGAAATTCACTGGCTATGAAAATCCAACTGACATTTCCTCCTGAGGTGCTGACCTGTTGCACCCTCTAAAACCACTGTGATTATTGTTATTATTATTTGACCTTGCTGGTCATATATGAACATTTGAACATCTTGGCCATGTACTGTTATAATCTCCACCGGGCACAGCCAGAAGAGGACTGGCCACTCCTCAGAGCCTGGTTCCTCTCTAGGTTTCTTCCTAGGTTCCTGCCTTTCTAGGGAGTTTTTCCTAGCCACCGTGTTTCTAAAAATCAAATAAATGTTTGTTTGTCACATGCACCGAATACAACAGGTATTAGACCATAGCACTTTGGGACATCCGCTGATGTTAAAACGGCTTTATAAATATATTCGATTGATTGATTGATAATGTAGCACACGGATATATTTCTATGGCTGTGGACCTTGGAAGATATAAGATAAAAAGCTATGCAGTGTTGTGAAGAGAGCATTATATTAATATTTTGGTGTGTTTTTTTTCATTCAGTTAACTATTCACCCCTTCATGTTTTGATCAGGTGACCAACACCGGGCCGTCCCTGCAGACTCTAGGCTCCGCCTTCCTCAACATCATGTGGCCTCACGAGCTGTCCAATGGGAAGTGGCTCCTGTACCCTACTGCTCTCCACTTCCATGGCCATCCAGAAACACCCTGTACCCCCCACACCTCCCTCAACCCACGCAAGTTCTCCCACAGTTCTCCTTCTGACGACCAGCCACAGGCAGCAGGCCTGAAGGTAGGATTTTAGTGGTCTTGAGCCATAAGGGGTATATAATATTGTCCATAAATAACCCTATTGGACAAAAAGGGGTACACCTTCTCACACTCATGAGGGGCTAAAGCATAATTATATTGTTTGCCTAAAAGTATTGTTGTGGTTTCATGAGATGTCAAAAAAAATATATATAGGTATATTTGATATACGTGATATAATGTGTGTTGTCCTCTGCTTCATGTCCCTGTGAGCAGGCCAGGAGGAAGGGGCGTTCCAACCCAGAAGAGGAGGGCCATGTGATGACCAAGGGCAGTCTGGGAAGGACTACGCCTGCTGTGGCTGCCTCAGAGAGACGCAAGTCACTCAAACTGGTGAGAGAGAGAGGGAGGGAGGGACAGAAAGTGAGAGTGAGGGAGGGACAGAAAGAGAGAGGGAGAGAGATGTCAGAGAAAGAGAGAGACAGGGAAAGGGGGATACCTAGTCAGATGTACAACTGAATACCTTCAACTGAAATGTATCTTCCGCATTTAACCCAACCCCTCTGAATCAGAGAGGTGCAGGGGGACAGGGAACAAGAGGGATTACAATGGGGTTGTAACCATTGTTGGGGAAGCTACTCTGAAAATATAGTTCATCAAGTTACCAGTTACTTCACACTGGAAGAACTGAAGCTACACTAAAGCTACAGTGGCAAGAAGAAGTATGTGAACCTTTTGGAAATACCTGTACCTGGATAGTTCTCAAGCTTAGCCTTTTGTTAACAACACTGTCATCTCAGATTTTCAAAATATGCTTTTGAACCATAGCTAAACAAGCATTTGTGTTAGAGTATTGATAGCCTAGCATAGCATTTAGCCTAGCATTCAGCATGCAACATTTTCACAAAAACAAGAAAAGCATTCAAATAAAATCATTTACCTTTGAAGAACTTCAGATGTTTTCAATGAGGAGACTCTCAGTTAGATCGCAAATGTTCAGTTTTTACAAAAAGATTATTTGTGTAGACAAATCGCTCCGTTTTCTTCATCACGTTTGGGTAAGAAAAAAAACAAAAATTAAGTAATTAAAACGCAAACTTTTTTCCAAATTAACTCCATAATATCGACAGAAACATGGCAAACGTTGTTTAGAATCAATCCTCAAGGTGTTTTTCACATATCTATTCGATGATAAGTCATTCGTGGCAGTTTAGTTTCTTTTCTGAAGAAATGGAACACGCATGGACCTGGAGATTACGCAATAATTTCGACGCAGGACACCGGGCAGACACCTGGTAAATGTAGTCTCTTATGGTCAATCTTCCAATGATATGCCTACAAATACGTCACAATGCTGCAGACACCTTGGGGAAATGACAGAAAGGGCAGGCTCATTCCTGGCGCATTCACAGCCATATAAGGAGACATTGGAACACAGCGCCTTCAGAATCTGGGGCATTTCCTGTATGAAACTTCATCTTGGTTTCGCCTGTAGCATTAGTTCTGGGGCACTCACAGATAATATCTTTGCAGTTTTGGAAACGTCAGAGTTTTTTCTTTCCAAAGCTGTCAATGCTTGCTGTTTGGGGTTTTAGGCTGGGTTTCTGTACAGCACTTTGAGATATCAGCTGATGTACGAAGGGCTATATAAATAATTTTGATTTGAATGACATGCATAGTCGAGCATCTTTTCGTGACAAAATATCTTGTTTAAAACGGGAACGTTTTTTATCCAAAAATTAAAAGAGCTAAACTAATAAACTAATAACACACAGAAATTACATGTTTTTCATGTCTTTATTGAGCACACCGTGTAGAGATTCACAGTGCAGGGTGGGAAAAGTATGTGAACCCTTGGATTTCATAACTGGTTGATCCTCCTTTGGCAGCAATAACCTCAACCAAACATTTTCTGGTGATGCGGATCAGACTTGCACAACGGTCAGGAGGAATTTTGGACCATTCCTCTTTACAAAACTGTTTCAGTTCAGCAATATTTGAGTGTTTTTTATAGGACAGGGCAGATCTAACCAACATCTCCAATCTCGTCTCGTTGATTGGACTCCAGATTAGCTGATTTTGACTCCAGTTATCTTTTGGAGAAGTCATTAGCCTAGGGGTTCACATACCTTTTACAACCTACACTGTGAATGTTTAAATTATGTATTCAATATAGACAAACATACAATAATTTGTGTGTTATTAGTTTAAGCACACTATGTTTGTCTATTGTTGTGACTTAGATGAAGATAATATCAAATTTGATGATCAATTTATGCAGAAATCCAGGTAATTCCAAAGGGTTCACATACGTTTTCTTGCCACTGTATGTGTACACTCTCAGAAAAAAGATGCTATCTAGAACTAAAAGGGTTATTTGGTTGTCCCCATAGGATAACCCTTTGAAGAATGCTTTTTGGTTCTAGGTAGAACCCTTTTGAGTTCCATGTATAACCCTTTCCACTGAGGGTTCTATATGGAATCCACACTTAAGATAATACAGTTTACTGAACTAAAGCTACTTTGTGATATATTACCATATCTAAATCTGAAACGTCATAGACTACAAATCGTAAGAATAGATCACTTTGGAGTCAGATTTCAACAGAATGTGAAGTTTATCCTATTAATCACATAAACAGAAGTGAGAAATAGGCAGGTCTGATCTACACCGCTACATGGTAAAATAGTAGCGTGTAGTTCCAGTAGTTAGCTACACCGCTACATGGTAAAACAGTAGCGTGTAGTTCCAGTAGTTAGCTACACCGCTACATGGTAAAACAGTAGTGTGTAGTTCTAGTAGTTAGCTACACCGCTACATGGTAAAATAGTAGCGTGTAGTTCCAGTAGTTAGCTACACCGCTACATGGTAAAACAGTAGTGTGTAGTTCCAGTAGTTAGCTACACCGCTACATGGTAAAACAGTAGTGTGTAGTTCCAGTAGTTAGCTACACAGCTACATGGTAAAACAGTAGTGTGTAGTTCCAGTAGTTAGCTACACCGCTACATGGTAAAACAGTAGTGTGTAGTAACAGTAGTTAACTACACCGCTACATGGTAAAACAGTAGTGTGTAGTAACAGTAGTTAACTACACAATAGCTACATGGTAAAACAGTAGTGTGTAGTAACAGTAGTTAACTACACCGCTACATGGTAAAACAGTAGTGTGTAGTAACAGTAGTTAACTACACCGCTACATGGTAAACAGTAGTGTGTAGTAACAGTAGTTAACTACACCGCTACATGGTAAAACAGTAGTGTGTAGTAACAGTAGTTAACTAACTACACCGCTACATGGTAAAACAGTAGTGTGTAGTAACAGTAGTTAACTACACCGCTACATGGTAAAACAGTAGTGTGTAGTAACAGTAGTTAACTACACCGCTACATGGTAAAACAGTAGTGTGTAGTAACAGTAGTTAACTACACCGCTACATGGTAAAACAGTAGTGTGTAGTAACAGTAGTTAACTACACCGCTACATGGTAAAACAGTAGTGTGTAGTAACAGTAGTTAACTACACCGCTACATGGTAAAACAGTAGTGTGTAGTAACAGTAGTTAACTACACCGCTACATGGTAAAACAGTAGTGTGTAGTAACAGTAATTAGCTACACCGCTACATGGTAAAACAGTAGTGTGTAGTAACAGTAGTTAACTACACCGCTACATGGTAAAACAGTAGTGTGTAGTAACAGTAGTTAACTACACCGCTACATGGTAAAACAGTAGTGTGTAGTAACAGTAGTTAACTACACCGCTACATGGTAAAACAGTAGTGTGTAGTAACAGTAGTTAACTACACCGCTACATGGTAAAACAGTAGTGTGTAGTAACAGTAGTTAACTACACCGCTACATGGTAAAACAGTAGTGTGTAGTAACAGTAGTTAACTACACCGCTACATGGTAAAACAGTAGTGTGTAGTAACAGTAGTTAACTACACCGCTACATGGTAAAACAGTAGTGTGTAGTTCCAGTAGTTAACTACACCGCTACATGGTAAAACAGTAGTGTGTAGTAACAGTAGTTAACTACACCGCTACATGGTAAAACAGTAGTGTGTAGTAACAGTAGTTAACTACACCGCTACATGGTAAAACAGTAGTGTGTAGTAACAGTAGTTAACTACACCGCTACATGGTAAAACAGTAGTGTGTAGTAACAGTAGTTAACTACACACGCTACATGGTAAAACAGTAGTGTGTAGTAACAGTAGTTAACTACACCGCTACATGGTAAAACAGTAGTGTGTAGTAACAGTAGTTAACTACACCGCTACATGGTAAAACAGTAGTGTGTAGTAACAGTAGTTAACTACACCGCTACATGGTAAAACAGTAGTGTGTAGTAACAGTAGTTAACTACACCGCTACATGGTAAAACAGTAGTGTGTAGTAACAGTAGTTAACTACACCGCTACATGGTAAAACAGTAGTGTGTAGTAACAGTAGTTAACTACACCGCTACATGGTAAAACAGTAGTGTGTAGTAACAGTAGTTAACTACACCGCTATGGTAAAACATGGTAAAACAGTAGTGTGTAGTAACAGTAGTTAACTACACCGCTACATGGTAAAACAGTAGTGTGTAGTAACAGTAGTTAACTACACCGCTACATGGTAAAACAGTAGTGTGTAGTAACAGTAGTTAACTACACCGCTACATGGTAAAACAGTAGTGTGTAGTAACAGTAGTTAACTACACCGCTACATGGTAAAACAGTAGTGTGTAGTAACAGTATTTAACTACACCGCTACATGGTAAAACAGTAGTGTGTAGTAACAGTAGTTAACTACACCGCTACATGGTAAAACAGTAGTGTGTAGTAACAGTATTTAACTACACCGCTACATGGTAAAACAGTAGTGTGTAGTAACAGTAGTTAACTACACCGCTACATGGTAAAACAGTAGTGTGTAGTAACAGTAGTTAACTACACCGCTACATGGTAAAACAGTAGTGTGTAGTAACAGTAGTTAACTACACCGCTACATGGTAAAACAGTAGTGTGTAGTAACAGTATTTAACTACACCGCTACATGGTAAAACAGTAGTGTGTAGTAACAGTAGTTAACTACACCGCTACATGGTAAAACAGTAGTGTGTAGTAACAGTAGTTAACTACACCGCTACATGGTAAAACAGTAGTGTGTAGTAACAGTAGTTAACTACACCGCTACATGGTAAAACAGTAGTGTGTAGTAACAGTAGTTAACTACACCGCTACATGGTAAAACAGTAGTGTGTAGTAACAGTAGTTAACTACACCGCTACATGGTAAAACAGTAGTGTGTAGTAACAGTAGTTAACTACACCGCTACATGGTAAAACAGTAGTGTGTAGTGACAGTAGTTAACTACACCGCTACATGGTAAAACAGTAGTGTGTAGTAACAGTAGTTAACTACACCGCTACATGGTAAAACAGTAGTGTGTAGTAACAGTAGTTAACTACACCGCTACATGGTAAAACAGTAGTGTGTAGTAACAGTAGTTAACTACACCGCTACATGGTAAAACAGTAGTGTGTAGTAACAGTAGTTAACTACACCGCTACATGGTAAAACAGTAGTGTGTAGTAACAGTAGTTAACTACACCGCTACATGGTAAAACAGTAGTGTGTAGTGACAGTAGTTAACTACACCGCTACATGGTAAAACAGTAGTGTGTAGTGACAGTAGTTAACTACACCGCTACATGGTAAAACAGTAGTGTGTAGTTCCAGTAGTTAACTACACCGCTACATGGTAAAACAGTAGTGTGTAGTAACAGTAGTTAACTACACCGCTACATGGTAAAACAGTAGTGTGTAGTAACAGTAGTTAACTACACCGCTACATGGTAAAACAGTAGTGTGTAGTAACAGTAGTTAACTACACCGCTACATGGTAAAACAGTAGTGTGTAGTAACAGTAGTTAACTACACCGCTACATGGTAAAACAGTAGTGTGTAGTAACAGTAGTTAACTACACCGCTACATGGTAAAACAGTAGTGTGTAGTAACAGTAGTTAACTACACCGCTACATGGTAAAACAGTAGTGTGTAGTAACAGTAGTTAACTACACCGCTACATGGTAAAACAGTAGTGTGTAGTAACAGTAGTTAACTACACCGCTACATGGTAAAACAGTAGTGTGTAGTAACAGTAATTAGCTACACCGCTACATGGCTAAAAAAGTGTTTAACTACCGGAAACACTACCGAGAGTTGAATTTAGTTCAACTACCATCAAGCTACTGTAAAATGTAGTTAAATTACTGGTTTAACTAAATGTAGTTCACTACTCCACAACACTGGTTGTAATCAGGCCAGCACTATAGAAAACATCCCATAGCTCACATGTTACAAACATGCCCTTAGAGCCCTGTACCTCAACGCATCCATACTGTGAGTTTGATTGAATAGCAACTCTGCTATTCTCATCGATGGTCTTCCCAACACTCTGTGTAGGACTGTCTGCTGGGTTCAGCGCGCTGTGTGCTGTTCCAGTGTCCTCTCCACAGCTTCGCTGACTCTGCTGTCCTCAAGATCCAGGGACGCCTTTGGAACAGCACCTTTCTGGAGGTAAAACACCACATCACCTATCACATTATGTTATTATGTGGTAATAACAAAGACTACTGTTCCCACGATGCAATTCACCCCACACAACGCGTGGTGTAAAAGCACCTCCCTGAAGGTAAAACACCACATCACCTATCACATTATATTATTATGTGGTAATAACAAAGACTACTGTTCCCACGATGCAATTCACCCCACACAACACGTGTTGTAACAGCACCTTCCTGAAGGTAAAACAAACAAACACATTTTTATTTATTTTTTATTTTTTATTTCACCTTTATTTAACCAGGAAGGCTAGTTGAGAACAAGTTCTCATTTGGAACTGTGACCTGGCCAAGATAAAGCATAGCAGTGTGAGTAGACAACACAGAGTTACACATGGAGTAAACAATTAACAAGTCAATAACACAGTAGGAAACATCACATTACATTTCTATTCTAGTAATTTAGCAGACACTGTTATCCAGAGCGACTTACAGTAGTAGTGTATTCATTTCAACATAGCTAGCTGAGACGACATATCCCAATCATAGCAAGTACATTTTCCCTCCAAAAAGTATTTACATTTACATTTTTACATTTAAGTCATTTAGCAGACGCTCTTATCCAGAGCGACTTACAAATTATCATCAAAGTCAGTGCTAGTAGGAAAAAACAAGTGCCTTTTTTTTTGGCTTGTAGTTTATAGATAGATAAAACCTGCACTCATGTATTGTATTGTGTTTTTTAAAAACTTAGACTACTGTGCCCATAATGCAATGCACTATGCAGAACTTGTGGTGGTATGGCTACACAAGTGATGTACTTTGCTAGATGAAGCATCTGGTTTCAGCATTCATCAAAGAACAAACATAACACTACCCCTCAACAACACTACCCCTCAACAACACTACCCCTCAAACAACACTACCCCTCAACAACACTACCCCTCAACAACACTACCCCTCAACAACACTACCCCTCAAACAACACTACCCCTCAACAACACTACCCCTCAACAACACTACCCCTCAACAACACTACCTCTCAACAACACTACCCCTCAAACAACACTACCCCTCAACAACACTACCCCTCAACAACACTACCCCTCAACAACACTACCCCTCAACAACACTACCCCTCAACAACACTATCCCTCAAACAAGACTACCCCTCAACAAGACTACCCCTCAACAAGACTACCCCTCAACAACACTACCCCTCAACAAGACTACCCTCAACAACACTACCCCTCAACAACACTACCCCTCAACAACAACACTACCCCTCAACAACACTACCCCTCAAACAACACTACCCCTCAAACAACACTACCCCTCAAACAACACTACCCCTCAACAACACTACCCCTCAACAACACTATCCCTCAACAACAACACTACCCCTCAACAACACTACCCCTCAACAACACTACCCCTCAAACAACACTACCTCAACAACAACACTACCCTCAACAACACTACCCCTCAACAACACTACCTCAACAACAACACTACCCCTCAACAACACTACCCCTCAAACAACACTACCCCTCAACAACACTATCCCTCAACAACAACACTACCCCTCAACAACACTGCCCCTCAACAACAACACTACCCCACAACAACAACACTACCCCTCAACAACACTACCCCTCAACAACACTACCCTGCCCTCAAACAACACTGCCCCTCAACAACTGCCCCTCAAACAACACTGCCCTCAACAGCACTGCCCCTCAACAACACTGCCCCTCAACAACACTGCCCTAAACAACACTACCCCTCAAACAACACTGCCCCCTCAACAACACTGCCCTCAACAACACTACCCCTCAAACAACACTACCCCTCAACAACACTGCCCTCAACAACACTACCCCTCAACAACAACACTACCCCTCAACAACAACACTGCCCCTCAACAACACTACCCCTCAACAACACTACCCCTCAAACAACACTACCCCCCCTCAACAACACTGCCCCTCAAACAACACTGCCCCTCAACAACAACACTGCCCCTCAACAGCACTGCCCCTCAACAACACTACCCCTCAAACAACACTACCCCTCAACAACACTACCCTCAACAACACTACCCCTCAAACAACACTACCCCTCAACAACACTACCCCTCAACAACACTACCCCTCAACAACACTACCCCTCAACAACACTACCCCTCAACAACAACACAACCCCTCAACAACACTACCCCTCAACAACAACACTACCCCTCAACAACAACAACACCTCGGAACACTGTGGCCATTACTCTGTCACAGCTCCAACTTTTCATGTCTCTGCTTGGCACGTTTTCCCGAATTACCAACTCAATGCAAAGTGTATGTTAAATAGTAGCATTTGTATTGCTGAAACAGTAACTGTGAAAGGGTATGATGAAGGAGTGAGAGCATACTGTAACTGTAACAAGGCAACACGAGGGACACTTTGTGTTTTGTTATGACAATGTATAAATCATCATAAGCCGTCATTATCCGTGTTCCTCGTCATTCATTGTAAATGAAACAATGAGGAATGACTCATAGGAGTTGGCTACATCACACAGTGATCTCGGTCTCTTGCCAGGCTAAACTATTATAGACCATCTCATGTAAATATATGGTTGATAATGTCATTGATCATGTTTGGCCAGTGTAATGTCCTCTCCTTAGTAAATGTCTTTGTTGTGGAAGTCTTCTCTGCTTCTGCTTGCTCTTTGGGGTCTAGGCTGGCCTGCTATAAAGCACGATATGCCAAGACAACTATTGATGTTAAAAGGGATTTCTGTAACCTTTGATGGATACATCATGTATTGATGTGATCTCTTGCTGTCAGGAGTTTCCTTCAGACCAGGTTCTGGAGCTACTGGTCAGAGCCACGCTAATCTCCTTCACCTAGTAAATGACTAGTGTTAATCTTCTCTATCTTTTCTTCTCCCCCCTCCCTCTCTCTCTCTTTCTTCTCCTCTTTTTCCTTTTTCATGTCTCTCTCTCTCTCTCTCTCTCTCTCTCTCTTCTCTTTTTTATGTCTCTCTCTCTCTCCTCCTCTTTTCCTCTCTCCTCTTCTCTTTTCCATCCCTCTCTTTTCATCTCTCTTAGGAGTTCCCATCAGTCAGTGCTCTGGAGCTGCTGGTTAGAGCCAACATCACAGTCAAGTCCAGCATCAAACACCTGGTGCTGAGGGATGCTGCTGCACAGGTCACACACACACACACACACACACACACACACACACACACACACACACACACACACACACACACACACACACACACACACACACACACACACACACACACACACACACACACACACACTGAGAAACACACACACACAACACACACACACACACACACACACACACACACACACACACACACACACACACACACACACACACACACACACACACACACACACACACACACACACACACACACACACACTGAGAGACATACACACACACACACACACACACACACACACACACACACACACACACACACACACACACACACACACACACACACACACACACACACACACACACACACACACACACTGAAAGACACACACACATTGAGAGACACACATGCAATCAAACTGAGAGACACACACAGAGACACATACACACACTTAGACACACACACACTGAGTGACACACACACTCTTAACTATTACAATGAACAACTAGAGCCATGAGTTTTTCCTGATCACATGACCTGACCAGGAAAAGACTGTGTTCTAACTACTAGTGACACATACACAGTAAAGACAAGACACTTCACAATAAAACACTCATTACTTTATATGACTGTGTTTCCCCTGTAGATCCCAGTGATGATTTACCCAGAGGTTGGTCTGACTGCCCAGTACTGGATCCCCTGGTGGTGGATTCTCATAGCCATCCTGGCTGGTATCCTGGTGCTGTCTCTGCTGGTCTGCATCCTCTGGAAGGTACCAACACCTAGTATAACACACAATAAGCACCTCTATTACTGTTCCTACATATCTCTATTATCCTGGTGCTGTCTCTGCTGGTCTGCATCCTCTGGAAGGTACCAACACCTAGTATAACACACAATAAGCACCTCTATTACTGTTCCTACATATCTCTATTATCCTGGTGCTGTCTCTGCTGGTCTGCATCCTCTGGAAGGTACCAACACCTAGTATAACACACAATAAGCACCTCTATTACTGTTCCTACATATCTCTATTATCCTGGTGCTGTCTCTGCTGGTCTGCATCCTCTGGAAGGTACCAACACCTAGTATAACACACAATAAGCACCTCTATTACTGTTCCTACATATCTCTATTATCCTGGTGCTGTCTCTGCTGGTCTGCATCCTCTGGAAGGTACCAACACCTAGTATAACACACAATAAGCACCTCTATTACTGTTCCTACATATCTCTATTATCCTGGTGCTGGCTCTGCTGGTCTGCATCCTCTGGAAGGTACCAACACCTAGTATAACACACAATAAGCACCTCTATTACTGTTCCTACATATCTCTATTATCCTGGTGCTGTCTCTGCTGGTCTGCATCCTCTGGAAGGTACCAACACCTAGTATAACACACAATAAGCACCTCTATTACTGTTCCTACATATCTCTATTATCCTGGTGCTGTCTCTGCTGGTCTGCATCCTCTGGAAGGTACCAACACCTAGTATAACACACAATAAGCACCTCTATTACTGTTCCTAGATATCTCTATTATCCTGGTGCTGTCTCTGCTGGTCTGCATCCTCTGGAAGGTACCAACACCTAGTATAACACACAATTAAGCACCTCTATTACTGTTCCTACATATCTCTATTATCCTGGTGCTGTCTCTGCTGGTCTGCATCCTCTGGAAGGTACCAACACCTAGTATAACACACAATAAGCACCTCTATTACTGTTCCTACATATCTCTATTATCCTGGTGCTGTCTCTGCTGGTCTGCATCCTCTGGAAGGTACCAACACCTAGTATAACACACAATAAGCACCTCTATTACTGTTCCTACATATCTCTATTATCCTGGTGCTGGCTCTGCTGGTCTGCATCCTCTGGAAGGTACCAACACCTAGTATAACACACAATAAGCACCTCTATTACTGTTCCTACATATCTCTATTATCCTGGTGCTGTCTCTGCTGGTCTGCATCCTCTGGAAGGTACCAACACCTAGTATAACACACAATAAGCACCTCTATTACTGTTCCTACATATCTCTATTATCCTGGTGCTGTCTCTGCTGGTCTGCATCCTCTGGAAGGTACCAACACCTAGTATAACACACAATAAGCACCTCTATTACTGTTCCTACATATCTCTATTATCCTGGTGCTGGCTCTGCTGGTCTGCATCCTCTGGAAGGTACCAACACCTAGTATAACACACAATAAGCACCTCTATTACTGTTCCTACATATCTCTATTATCCTGGTGCTGTCTCTGCTGGTCTGCATCCTCTGGAAGGTACCAACACCTAGTATAACACACAATAAGCACCTCTATTACTGTTCCTACATATCTCTATTATCCTGGTGCTGTCTCTGCTGGTCTGCATCCTCTGGAAGGTACCAACACCTAGTATAACACACAATAAGCACCTCTATTACTGTTCCTACATATCTCTATTATCCTGGTGCTGTCTCTGCTGGTCTGCATCCTCTGGAAGGTACCAACACCTAGTATAACACACAATAAGCACCTCTATTACTGTTCCTACATATCTCTATTATCCTGGTGCTGTCTCTGCTGGTCTGCATCCTCTGGAAGGTACCAACACCTAGTATAACACACAATAAGCACCTCTATTACTGTTCCTACATATCTCTATTATCCTGGTGCTGTCTCTGCTGGTCTGCATCCTCTGGAAGGTACCAACACCTAGTATAACACACAATAAGCACCTCTATTACTGTTCCTACATATCTCTATTATCCTGGTGCTGTCTCTGCTGGTCTGCATCCTCTGGAAGGTACCAACACCTAGTATAACACACAATAAGCACCTCTATTACTGTTCCTACATATCTCTATTATCCTGGTGCTGTCTCTGCTGGTCTGCATCCTCTGGAAGGTACCAACACCTAGTATAACACACAATAAGCACCTCTATTACTGTTCCTACATATCTCTATTATCCTGGTGCTGGCTCTGCTGGTCTGCATCCTCTGGAAGGTACCAACACCTAGTATAACACACAATAAGCACCTCTATTACTGTTCCTACATATCTCTATTATCCTGGTGCTGTCTCTGCTGGTCTGCATCCTCTGGAAGGTACCAACACCTAGTATAACACACAATAAGCACCTCTATTACTGTTCCTACATATCTCTATTATCCTGGTGCTGTCTCTGCTGGTCTGCATCCTCTGGAAGGTACCAACACCTAGTATAACACACAATAAGCACCTCTATTACTGTTCCTAGATATCTCTATTATCCTGGTGCTGTCTCTGCTGGTCTGCATCCTCTGGAAGGTACCAACACCTAGTATAACACACAATAAGCACCTCTATTACTGTTCCTACATATCTCTATTATCCTGGTGCTGTCTCTGCTGGTCTGCATCCTCTGGAAGGTACCAACACCTAGTATAACACACAATAAGCACCTCTATTACTGTTCCTAGATATCTCTATTATCCTGGTGCTGTCTCTGCTGGTCTGCATCCTCTGGAAGGTACCAACACCTAGTATAACACACAATAAGCACCTCTATTACTGTTCCTACATATCTCTATTATCCTGGTGCTGGCTCTGCTGGTCTGCATCCTCTGGAAGGTACCAACACCTAGTATAACACACAATAAGCACCTCTATTACTGTTCCTACATATCTCTATTATCCTGGTGCTGTCTCTGCTGGTCTGCATCCTCTGGAAGGTACCAACACCTAGTATAACACACAATAAGCACCTCTATTACTGTTCCTACATATCTCTATTATCCTGGTGCTGTCTCTGCTGGTCTGCATCCTCTGGAAGGTACCAACACCTAGTATAACACACAATAAGCACCTCTATTACTGTTCCTACATATCTCTATTATCCTGGTGCTGGCTCTGCTGGTCTGCATCCTCTGGAAGGTACCAACACCTAGTATAACACACAATAAGCACCTCTATTACTGTTCCTACATATCTCTATTATCCTGGTGCTGTCTCTGCTGGTCTGCATCCTCTGGAAGGTACCAACACCTAGTATAACACACAATAAGCACCTCTATTACTGTTCCTACATATCTCTATTATCCTGGTGCTGGCTCTGCTGGTCTGCATCCTCTGGAAGGTACCAACACCTAGTATAACACACAATAAGCACCTCTATTACTGTTCCTACATATCTCTATTATCCTGGTGCTGTCTCTGCTGGTCTGCATCCTCTGGAAGGTACCAACACCTAGTATAACACACAATAAGCACCTCTATTACTGTTCCTACATATCTCTATTATCCTGGTGCTGTCTCTGCTGGTCTGCATCCTCTGGAAGGTACCAACACCTAGTATAACACACAATAAGCACCTCTATTACTGTTCCTACATATCTCTATTATCCTGGTGCTGTCTCTGCTGGTCTGCATCCTCTGGAAGGTACCAACACCTAGTATAACACACAATAAGCACCTCTATTACTGTTCCTACATATCTCTATTATCCTGGTGCTGTCTCTGCTGGTCTGCATCCTCTGGAAGGTACCAACACCTAGTATAACACACAATAAGCACCTCTATTACTGTTCCTACATATCTCTATTATCCTGGTGCTGTCTCTGCTGGTCTGCATCCTCTGGAAGGTACCAACACCTAGTATAACACACAATAAGCACCTCTATTACTGTTCCTACATATCTCTATTATCCTGGTGCTGTCTCTGCTGGTCTGCATCCTCTGGAAGGTACCAACACCTAGTATAACACACAATAAGCACCTCTATTACTGTTCCTACATATCTCTATTATCCTGGTGCTGTCTCTGCTGGTCTGCATCCTCTGGAAGGTACCAACACCTAGTATAACACACAATAAGCACCTCTATTACTGTTCCTACATATCTCTATTATCCTGGTGCTGTCTCTGCTGGTCTGCATCCTCTGGAAGGTACCAACACCTAGTATAACACACAATAAGCACCTCTATTACTGTTCCTACATATCTCTATTATCCTGGTGCTGTCTCTGCTGGTCTGCATCCTCTGGAAGGTACCAACACCTAGTATAACACACAATAAGCACCTCTATTACTGTTCCTACATATCTCTATTATCCTGGTGCTGGCTCTGCTGGTCTGCATACCGTAGAAGATACAACACATATCATATGACTCTCCTGTACCTATGGTACATTAATTACTGTACCTACATACAGTACATATAGAAATACACAAGTATGTGGACACCCCTTCAGATTAGTTGATTCAGCTATTTCAGATGTAAAAAAGTCTAGTCCATATCTCCTCTCTTCTCTAGTCCATATCTCCTTCTCTCTCTTCTCTAGTCCATATCTCCTCTCTTCTCTAGTCCATATCTCCTTCTCTCTCTTCTCTAGTCCATATCTCCTCTCTTCTCTAGTCCATCTCTCCTCTCTTCTCTAGTCCATATCTCCTTCTCTCTCTTCTCTAGTCCATATCTCCTCTCTTCTCTAGTCCATCTCTCCTTCTCTCTCTTCTCTAGTCCATATCTCCTCTCTTCTCTAGTCCATCTCTCCTCTCCTCCTCTAGTCCATCTCTCCTTCTCTCTCTTCTCTAGTCCATCTCTCCTCTCTTCTCTAGTCCATCTCTCCTTCTCTCTCTTCTCTAGTCCATATCTCCTCTCTTCTCTAGTCCATCTCTCCTCTCCTCCTCTAGTCCATCTCTCCTTCTCTCTCTTCTCTAGTCCATCTCTCCTCTCTTCTCTTCTCTAGTCCATCTCTCCTCTCTTCTCTAGTCCATCTCTCTTCTCTAGTCCATATCTCCTCTCTTCTCTAGTCCATCTCTCCTCTCCTCTCTTCTCTAGTCCATCTCTCCTCTCCTCTGTTCTATAGTCTATCTCTCCTTCTCTCTCTTCTCTAGTCCATCTCTCCTTCTCTCTCTTCTCTAGTCCATCTCTCATTTTCTCTCTTCTCTAGTCCATCTCTCCTCTCTTCTCTACTCGATCTCTCCTCTCTTCTTTAGTCCATCTCTCCTCTCTTCTCTAGTCCATCTCTCCTCTCTCCTCTAGTCCATCTCTCCTTCTCTCTCTTCTCTAGTCCACATCTCTTCTCTTCTCTAGTCCATCTCTCCTCTCTTCTCTAGTCCATCTCTCCTCTCTTCTCTAGTCCATCTCTCCTCTCTCTTCTCTAGTCCATATCTCCTCTCTTCTCTAGTCCATCTCTCCTCTCTTCTCTAGTCCATCTCTCCTCTCTTCTCTAGTCCATCTCTCCTCTCTTCTCTAGTCCATCTCTCCTCTCTTCTCTAGTCCATCTCTCCTCTCTTCTCTAGTCCATCTCTCCTCTCTCTTCTCTAGTCCATATCTCCTCTCTTCTCTAGTCCATCTCTCTTCTCTTCTCTAGTCCATCTCTCCTCTCCTCTCTTCTCTAGTCCATCTCTCTTCTCTTCTCTAGTCCATCTCTCCTCTCTTCTCTTCTCTAGTCCATCTCTCTTCTCTTCTCTAGTCCATCTCTCCTCTCTTCTCTTCTCTAGTCCATCTCTCCTCTCTTCTCTTCTCTAGTCCATATCTCCTCTCTTCTCTAGTCCATCTCTCCTCTTCTCTTCTCTAGTCCATCTCTCCTCTCTTCTCTAGTCCATATCTCCTCTCTTCTCTAGTCCATCTCTCTTCTCTAGTCCATCTCTCCTCTCATCTCTAGTCCATCTCTCCTCTTTTCTCTAGTCCATCTCTCCTCTCTCTTCTCTAGTCCATCTCTCTTCTCTAGTCCATCTCTCCTCTCCTCCTCTAGTCCATCTCTCCTTCTCTCTCTTCTCTAGTCCATATCTCCTCTCTTCTCTAGTCCATCTCTCCTTCTCTCTCTTCTCTAGTCCATCTCTCCTTCTCTCTCTTCTCTAGTCCATCTCTCCTTCTCTCTCTTCTCTAGTCCATCTCTCCTCTCTTCTCTAGTCCATCTCTCCTTCTCTCTCTTCTCTAGTCCATATCTCCTCTCTTCTCTAGTCTATCTCTCCTTTCTCCTCTAGTCCATCTCTCCTTCTCTCTCTTCTCTAGTCCATCTCTCCTCTCTTCTCTTCTCTAGTCCATATCTCCTCTCGTCTCTAGTCCATATCTCCTCTCTTCTCTTCTCTAGTCCATATCTCCTCTCTTCTCTTCTCTAGTCCATCTCTCCTCTCTTCTCTTCTCTAGTCGATCTCTCCTCTCTTCTCTTCTCTAGTCCATCTCTCCTCTCTTCTCTAGTCCATCTCTCCTCTCTTCTCTTCTCTAGTCCATCTCTCCTCTCTTCTCCAGTCCATCTCTCCTCTCTTCTCTAGTCCATCTCTCCTCTCTTCTCTAGTCTGTCTCTCCTCTCTTCTCTAGTCCATCTATCCTCTCTTCTCTAGTCCATCTCTCTTCTCTAGTCCATCTCTCCTCTCTTCTATAGTCCATCTCTTCTCTCTTCTCTAGTCCATCTCTACTCTCTCTTCTCTAGTCCATATCTCCTCTCTTCTCTAGTCCATCTATCCTCTCTTCTCTAGTCCATCTCTCCTCTCTTCTCTAGTCCGTCTCTCCTCTCTTCTCTAGTCCCTCTATCTTCTCTAGTCCATCTCTCTTCTCTAGTCCATCTCTCCTCTCTTCTCTAGTCCATCTCTCCTCTCTCTTCTCTAGTCCATCTCTCTTCTCTAGTCCATCTCTCCTCTCCTCCTCTAGTCCATCTCTCCTTCTCTCTCTTCTCTAGTCCATATCTCCTCTCTTCTCTAGTCCATCTCTCCTTCTCTCTCTTCTCTAGTCCATCTCTCCTTCTCTCTCTTCTCTAGTCCATCTCTCCTTCTCTCTCTTCTCTAGTCCATCTCTCCTCTCTTCTCTAGTCCATCTCTCCTTCTCTCTCTTCTCTAGTCCATATCTCCTCTCTTCTCTAGTCCATCTCTCCTTTCTCCTCTAGTCCATCTCTCCTTCTCTCTTTCTCTAGTCCATCTCTCCTCTCTTCTCTTCTCTAGTCCATATCTCCTCTCTTCTCTAGTCCACATCTCCTCTCTTCTCTTCTCTAGTCCATCTCTCCTCTCTTCTCTTCTCTAGTCCATATCTCCTCTCTTCTCTTCTCTAGTCCATCTCTCCTCTCTTCTCTTCTCTAGTCCATCTCTCCTCTCTTCTCTTCTCTAGTCCATCTCTCCTCTCTTCTCTTCTCTAGTCCATCTCTCCTCTCTTCTCTAGTCCATCTCTCCTCTCTTCTCTAGTCCATCTCTCCTCTCTTCTCTTCTCTAGTCCATATCTCCTCTCTTCTCTTCTCTAGTCCATCTCTCCTCTCTTCTCTTCTCTAGTCCATATCTCCTCTCTTCTCTTCTCTAGTCCATCTCTCCTCTCTTCTCTTCTCTAGTCCATCTCTCCTCTCTTCTCTTCTCTAGTCCATCTCTCCTTCTCTCTCTTCTCTAGTCCATCTCTCCTCTCTTCTCTAGTCCATCTCTCCTTCTCTCTCTTCTCTAGTCCATATCTCCTCTCTTCTCTAGTCCATCTCTCCTTTCTCCTCTAGTCCATCTCTCCTTCTCTTCTTCTCTAGTCCATCTCTCCTCTCTTCTCTTCTCTAGTCCATATCTCCTCTCGTCTCTAGTCCATATCTCCTCTCTTCTCTTCTCTAGTCCATCTCTCCTCTCTTCTCTTCTCTAGTCCATATCTCCTCTCTTCTCTTCTCTAGTCCATCTCTCTCTCTTCTCTTCTCTAGTCCATCTCTCCTCTCTTCTCTAGTCCATCTCTCCTCTCTTCTCTTCTCTAGTCCATCTCTCCTCTCTTCTCCAGTCCATCTCTCCTCTCTTCTCTAGTCCATCTCTCCTCTCTTCTCTAGTCTGTCTCTCCTCTCTTCTCTAGTCCATCTCTCCTCTCTTCTCTAGTCCATATCTCCTCTCTTCTCTAGTCCATCTCTCCTCTCTTCTCTAGTCCATCTCTCTTCTCTAGTCCATCTCTACTCTCTCTTGTCTAGTCCATCTCTCTTCTCTAGTCCATCTCTCCTCTCTTCTCTAGTCCATCTCTCCTCTTTCTTCTCTAGTCCATCTCTCTTCTCTAGTCCATCTCTTCTTCTCTCTCTTCTCTAGTCCCTCTCTCCTCTCTTCTCTAGTCCATCTCTCCTTCTCTCTCTTCTCTAGTCCATATCTCCTCTCTTCTCTAGTCCATCTCTCCTCTCTCCTCTAGTCCATCTCTCCTTCTCTCTCTTCTCTAGTCCATATCTCCTCTCTTCTCTAGTCCATCTCTCCTCTCTTCTCTAGTCCATCTCTCCTCTCTCTTCTCTAGTCCATCTCTCTTCTCTAGTCCATCTCTCCTCTCTTCTCTAGTCCATCTCTCCTCTCTCTTCTCTAGTCCATCTCTCTTCTCTAGTCCATCTCTCCTTCTCTCTCTTCTCTAGTCCATCTCTCCTCTCTTCTCTTCTCTAGTCCATATCTCCTCTCTTCTCTAGTCCATATCTCCTCTCTTCTCTTCTCTAGTCCATATCTCCTCTCTTCTCTTCTCTAGTCCATCTCTCCTCTCTTCTCTTCTCTAGTCCATCTCTCCTCTCTTCTCTAGTCCATCTCTCCTCTCTTCTCTAGTCCATCTCTCCTCTCTTCTCTTCTCTAGTCCATCTCTCCTCTCTTCTCTAGTCCATCTCTCCTCTCTTCTCTAGTCCGTCTCTCCTGTCTTCTCTAGTCCATATCTCCTCTCTTCTCTAGTCCATCTATCCTCTCTTCTCTAGTCCATCTCTCTTCTCTAGAACATCTCTCCTCTCTTCTCTAGTCCATCTCTTCTCTCTTTCTCTAGTCCATCTCTCCTCTCTTCTCTTCTCTAGTCCATCTCTCCTCTCTTCTCTAGTCCATCTCTCCTCTCTCTTCTCTAGTCCATCTCTCTTCTCTAGTCCATCTCTCCTCTCTTCTATAGTCCATCTCTCCTCTCTCTTCTCTAGTCCATCTCTCTTCTCTAGTCCATCTCTCCTTCTCTCTCTTCTCTAGTCCATCTCTCCCCTCTTCTCTAGTCCATCTCTCCTTCTCTCTCTTCTCTAGTCCATATCTCCTCTCTTCTCTAGTCCATCTCTCCTCTCTCCTCTAGTCCATCTCTCCTTCTCTCTCTTCTCTAGTCCATATCTCCTCTCTTCTCTAGTCCATCTCTCCTCTCTTCTCTAGTCCATCTCACCTCTCTCTCTAGTCCATCTCTCCTCTCTCTTCTCTAGTCCCTCTATGTTCTCTAGTCCATCTCTCTTCTCTAGTCCATCTCTCCTCTCTCTCTAGTCCATCTCTCCTCTCTCTTCTCTAGTCCATCTCTCTTCTCTAGTCCATCTCTCCTCTCTTCTCTAGTCCATCTCTCCTCTCTCTTCTCTAGTCCATCTCTCTTCTCTAGTCCATCTCTCCTCTCCTCCTCTAGTCCATCTCTCCTTCTCTCTCTTCTCTAGTCCATCTCTCCTTCTCTCTCTTCTCTAGTCCATCTCTCCTCTCTTCTCTAGTCCATCTCTCCTTCTCTCTCTTCTCTAGTCCATATCTCCTCTCTTCTCTAGTCCATCTCTCCTTTCTCCTCTAGTCCATCTCTCCTCTCTCTCTTCTCTAGTCCATCTCTCCTCTCTTCTCTTCTCTAGTCCATATCTCCTCTCGTCTCTAGTCCATATCTCCTCTCTTCTCTTCTCTAGTCCATCTCTCCTCTCTTCTCTTCTCTAGTCCATCTCTCCTCTCTTCTCTTCTCTAGTCCATCTCTCCTCTCTTCTCTAGTCCATCTCTCCTCTCTTCTCTGCTCTAGTCCATCTCTCCTCTCTTCTCCAGTCCATCTCTCCTCTCTTCTCTAGTCCATCTCTCCTCTCTTCTCTAGTCTGTCTCTCCTCTCTTCTCTAGTCCATCTCTCCTCTCTTCTCTAGTCCATATCTCCTCTCTTCTCTAGTCCATCTCTCCTCTCTTCTCTAGTCCATCTCTCTTCTCTAGTCCATCTCTCCTTCTCTCTCTTCTCTAGTCCATCTCTCCTCTCTTCTCTAGTCCATCTCTTCTCTCTTCTCTAGTCCATCTCTCCTCTCTTCTCTTCTCTAGTCCATCTCTCCTCTCTTCTCTAGTCCATCTCTCCTCTCTCTTCTCTAGTCCATCTCTCTTCTCTAGTCCATCTCTCCTCTCTTCTATAGTCCATCTCTCCTCTCTCTTCTCTAGTCCATCTCTCTTCTCTAGTCCATCTCTCCTTCTCTCTCTTCTCTAGTCCATCTCTCCTCTCTTCTCTAGTCCATCTCTCCTTCTCTCTCTTCTCTAGTCCATATCTCCTCTCTTCTCTAGTCCATCTCTCCTCTCTCTTCTCTAGTCCATCTCTCCTCTCTCTCTTCTCTAGTCCATATCTCCTCTCTTCTCTTCTCGAGTCCATCTCTCCTCTCTTCTCTTCTCTAGTCTCTAGTCCATCTCTCCTCTCTTCTCTAGTCCGTCTCTCCTCTCTTCTCTAGTCCCTCTATCTTCTCTAGTCCATCTCTCTTCTCTAGTCCATCTCTCCTCTCTTCTCTAGTCCATCTCTCCTCTCTCTTCTCTAGTCCATCTCTCTTCTCTAGTCCATCTCTCCTCTCCTCCTCTAGTCCATCTCTCCTTCTCTCTCTTCTCTAGTCCATCTCTCCTTCTCTCTCTTCTCTAGTCCATCTCTCCTCTCTTCTCTAGTCCATCTCTCCTTCTCTCTCTTCTCTAGTCCATCTCTCCTTCTCTCTCTTCTCTATTCCATCTCTCCTCTCTTCTCTAGTCCATCTCTCCTTTTCTCTCTTCTCTAGTCCATATCTCCTCTCTTCTCTAGTCCATCTCTCCTTTCTCCTCTAGTCCATCTCTCCTTCCCTCTCTTCTCTAGTCCATCTCTCCTCTCTTCTCTTCTCTAGTCCATATCTCCTCTCGTCTCTAGTCCATATCTCCTCTCTTCTCTTCTCTAGTCCATCTCTCCTCTCTTCTCTTCTCTAGTCCATATCTCCTCTCTTCTCTTCTCTAGTCCATCTCTCCTCTCTTCTCTTCTCTAGTCCATCTCTCCTCTCTTCTCTTCTCTAGTCCATCTCTCCTCTCTTCTCTAGTCCATCTCTCCTCTCTTCTCTTCTCTAGTCCATCTCTCTCTCTTCTCAGTCCATCTCTCCTCTCTTCTCTAGTCCATCTCTCCTCTCTTCTCTAGTCTGTCTCTCCTCTCTTCTCTAGTCCATCTCTCCTCTCTTCTCTTGTCCATATCTCCTCTCTTCTCTAGTCCATCTATCCTCTCTTCTCTAGTCCATCTCTCTTCTCTAGTCCATCTCTCCTCTCTTCTATAGTCCATCTCTTCTCTCTTCTCTAGTCCATCTCTCCTCTCTCTTCTCTAGTCCATCTCTCTTCTCTAGTCCATCTCTCCTCTCTTCTCTAGTCCATCTCTCTTCTCTAGTCCATCTCTTCTTCTCTCTCTTCTCTAGTCCCTCTCTCCTCTCTTCTCTAGTCCATCTCTCCTTCTCTCTCTTCTCTAGTCCATATCTCCTCTCTTCTCTAGTCCATCTCTCCTCTCTCCTCTAGTCCATCTCTCCTTCTCTCTCTTCTCTAGTCCATATCTCCTCTCTTCTCTAGTCCATCTCTCCTCTCTTCTCTAGTCCATCTCTCCTCTCTCTTCTCTAGTCCCTCTCTCTTCTCTAGTCCATCTCTCTTCTCTAGTCCCTCTCTCTTCTCTAGTCCATCTCTCTTCTCTAGTCCATCTCTCCTCTCTCTTCTCTAGTCCATCTCTCTTCTCTAGTCCATCTCTCCTTCTCTCTCTTCTCTAGTCCATCTCTCCTCTCTTCTCTAGTCCATCTCTCCTCTCTTCTCTAGTCCATCTCTCCTTCTCTCTCTTCTCTAGTCCATATCTCCTCTCTTCTCTAGTCCATCTCTCCTCTCTTCTCTAGTCCATCTCTCCTCTCTTCTCTAGTCCATCTCTCCTCTCTCTTCTCTAGTCCCTCTATCTTCTCTAGTCCATCTCTCTTCTCTAGTCCATCTCTCCTCTCTTCTCTAGTCCATCTCTCCTCTCTCTTCTCTAGTCCATCTCTCTTCTCTAGTCCATCTCTCCTCTCCTCCTCTAGTCCATCTCTCCTTCTCTCTCTTCTCTAGTCCATATCTCCTCTCTTCTCTAGTCCATCTCTCCTTCTCTCTCTTCTCTAGTCCATCTCTCCTTCTCTCTCTTCTCTAGTCCATCTCTCCTTCTCTCTCTTCTCTAGTCCATCTCTCCTCTCTTCTCTAGTCCATCTCTCCTTCTCTCTCTTCTCTAGTCCATATCTCCTCTCTTCTCTAGTCCATCTCTCCTTTCTCCTCTAGTCCATCTCTCCTCTCTCTCTTCTCTAGTCCATCTCTCCTCTCTTCTCTTCTCTAGTCCATATCTCCTCTCGTCTCTAGTCCATATCTCCTCTCTTCTCTTCTCTAGTCCATCTCTCCTCTCTTCTCTTCTCTAGTCCATATCTCCTCTCTTCTCTTCTCTAGTCCATCTCTCCTCTCTTCTCTTCTCTAGTCCATCTCTCCTCTCTTCTCTTCTCTAGTCCATCTCTCCTCTCTTCTCTAGTCCATCTCTCCTCTCTTCTCTTCTCTAGTCCATCTCTCCTCTCTTCTCCAGTCCATCTCTCCTCTCTTCTCTAGTCCATCTCTCCTCTCTTCTCTAGTCTGTCTCTCCTCTCTTCTCTAGTCCATCTCTCCTCTCTTCTCTTGTCCATATCTCCTCTCTTCTCTAGTCCATCTATCCTCTCTTCTCTAGTCCATCTCTCTTCTCTAGTCCATCTCTCCTCTCTTCTATAGTCCATCTCTTCTCTCTTCTCTAGTCCATCTCTCCTCTCTCTTCTCTAGTCCATCTCTCTTCTCTAGTCCATCTCTCCTCTCTTCTCTAGTCCATCTCTCCTTCTCTCTCTTCTCTAGTCCATCTCTCTTTCTTCTCTTCTCTAGTCCATATCTCCTCTCTTCTCTTCTCTAGTCCATATCTCCTCTCTTCTCTTCTCTTCTCTAGTCCATCTCTCCTTCTCTTCTCTTCTCTAGTCCATCTCTCCTTCTCTCTCTCTTCTCTAGTCCATCTCTCCTCTCTTCTCTAGTCCATCTCTCCTCTCTTCTCTAGTCTGTCTCTCCTCTCTTCTCTAGTCCATCTCCTCTCTCTTCTCTTGTCCATATCTCCTCTCTTCTCTAGTCCATCTATCCTCTCTTCTCTAGTCCATCTCTTCTCTCTTCTCTAGTCCATCTCTACTCTCTCTTCTCTAGTCCATCTCTCTTCTCTAGTCCATCTCTCCTCTCTTCTCTAGTCCATCTCTCCTCTTTCTTCTCTAGTCCATCTCTCTTCTCTAGTCCATCTCTTCTTCTCTCTCTTCTCTAGTCCCTCTCTCCTCTCTTCTCTAGTCCATCTCTCCTTCTCTCTCTTCTCTAGTCCATATCTCCTTCTTCTCTAGTCCATCTCCTCTCTCTCTCTAGTCCATCTCTCCTTCTTCTCTCTCTTCTCTAGTCCATATCTCCTCTCTTCTCTAGTCCATATCTCCTCTCTTTCTCTTCTCTAGTCCATCTCTCTCCTCTCTTCTCTAGTCCATCTCTCCTCTCTTCTCTAGTCCATCTCTCCTCTCTTCTTGTGAGTCCGTCTCTCCTCTCTTCTCTAGTCCATATCTCCTCTCTTCTCTAGTCCATCTCTCCTCTCTTCTCTTCTCTAGTCCATCTCTCCTCTCTTCTCTAGTCCATCTCTCCTCTCTTCTCTAGTCCATCTCTCCTCTTTTCTCTAGTCCGTCTCTCCTCTCTCTCTAGTCCATCTCTCTCTTTTCTTAGTCCTCCTCACTTCTCTAGTCCATCTCTCCTCTCTTCTTTAGTCCATCTCTCTTCTAGATCCATCTCTCCTTCTATCTCTTCTGGGGGCCATCTCTCCTTCTCTCTCTTCTCTAGTCCATCTCTCTCTTCTCTTCTCTAGTCCATATCTCCTCTCTCTTCTCTAGTCCATATCTCCTCTCTCTCTTCTCTAGTCCATCTCTCCTTCTCTCTCTTCTCTAGTCCATCTCTCCTTCTCTCTCTTCTCTAGTCCATCTCTCCTCTCTTCTTCTCTAGTCCATCTCTCCTCTCTCTTCTCTAGTCCATCTCTCTTCTCTAGTCCATCTCTCCTTCTCTCTCTTCTCTAGTCCATCTCTCTTCTCTCTCTTCTAGTCCATCTCTCCTTTCTTCTCTCTCTAGTCCATATCTCCTCTCTTCTCTTCTCTAGTCCATATCTCTTCTCTTCTCTTCTCTCTAGTCCATCTCTCTTCTCTTCTCTTCTCAGTCCATCTCTCCTTCTCTCTCTTCTCTAGTCCATCTTCTCTCTTCTCTAGTCCATCTCTCCTCTCTTCTTGGTAGTCTGTCTCTCCTCTCTTCTCTAGTCCATCTCTCCTCTCTTCTCTAGTCCATCTCTCCTCTTCTTCTCCTAGTCCATCTCTCCTCTCTTCTCTAGTCCATCTCTTTTATAGTCCATCTCTCCTTCTCTCTCTTCTCTAGTCCATCTCTCCTTCTCTCTTTTCTCTAGTCCATCTCTCCTTCCTTTCTTCTCTTCTCTAGTCCATATCTCCTCTCTTCTCTTCTCTAGTCCATATCTCCTCTCTTCTCTTCTCTTCTCTAGTCCATCTCTCCTTCTCTTCTCTTCTCTAGTCCATCTCTCCTTCTCTCTCTTCTCTAGTCCATCTCTCCTCTCTTTCTCTCTAGTCCATCTCTCCTCTTTCTCTAGTCTGTCTCTCCTCTCTTCTCTAGTCCATCTCTCCTCTCTTCTCTTGTCCATATCTCCTCTCTTCTCTAGTCCATCTATCCTCTCTTCTCTAGTCCATCTCTTCTCTCTTCTCTAGTCCATCTCTTCTAGTCCATCTCTCCTCTCTTCTCTAGTCCATCTCTCCTCTTTCTTCTCTAGTCCATCTCTCTTCTCTAGTCCATCTCTTCTTCTCTCTCTTCTCTAGTCCCTCTCTCCTCTCTTCTCTAGTCCATCTCTCCTTCTCTCTCTTCTCTAGTCCATATCTCCTCTCTTCTCTAGTCCATCTCTCCTCTCTCCTCTAGTCCATCTCTCCTTCTCTCTCTCTAGTCCATATCTCCTCTCTTCTCTAGTCCATATCTCCTCTCTTCTCTTCTCTAGTCCATCTCTCCTCTCTTCTCTAGTCCATCTCTCCTCTCTTCTCTAGTCCATCTCTCTCTCTCTTCTTCTCTAGTCCGTCTCCTCCTCTCTTCTCTAGTCCATATCTCCTCTCTTCTCTATCCATCTCTCCTCTCTTCTCTTCTCTAGTCCATCTCTCCTCTCTTCTCTAGTCCATCTCTCCTCTCTTCTCTAGTCCATCTCTCCTCTTTTCTCTAGTCCGTCTCTCCTCTCTTCTCTAGTCCATCTCTCTTCTCTAGTCCATCTCTCCTCTCTTCTCTAGTCCATCTCTCCCTCTCTCTTCTCTAGTCCATCTCTTCTCTCTAGTCCATCTCTCCTTCTCTCTCTTCTCTAGTCCATCTCTCCTTCTCTCTCTTCTCTAGTCCATCTCCCTTTCTTCTCTTCTCTAGTCCATATCTCCTCTCTTTCTCTTCTCTAGTCCATATCTCCTCTCTTCTCTTCTCTAGTCCATCTCTCCTTCTCTCTCTTCTCTAGTCCATCTCTCCTTCTCTCTCTTCTCTAGTCCATCTCTCTCTCTTCTCTAGTCCATCTCTCCTTCTCTCTCTTCTCTAGTCCATCTCTCCTCTCTTCTCTTCTCTAGTCCATATCTCCTCTCTTCACTAGTCCATATCTCCTCTTTCTCTTCTCTAGTCCATCTCTCCTCTCTTCTTTCTCTAGTCTCTAGTCCATCTCTCCTCTTCTCTAGTCCATATCTCCTCTCTTCTCTTCTCTAGTCCATCTCTCCTTCTCTCTCTTCTCTAGTCCATCTCTCCTCTCTTCTCTAGTCCATCTCTCTTCTTCTTTACTTTTTTTCAAACTACGTTCTCTCTCTTCCTACCTCCACATCTCTGTTGTAACTCCTCCTCCTCCTCCTCCTCCTCCTCCTCCTCCTCCTCCTCCTCCCCAGTGTGGGTTCTTCAAGCGTACAGAGCGCCGCCCGCAGTATGAAACAGAGTACTACCACGCCCACATGCATGCTCAGCCCTCTGAGGTTGAGAAGCAGGCGTCAGACCAATAGGTTCCTGCCCTCTCCTCTCTCCAAGTGGTAAAGCCATGCACCCTAGCCTGCTCTGCACCTTGGCCTGCTCTGCACCTTGGCCTGCTCTGTACCGGTCTGTCAGTTCTGTGACTTTGCCTGAGTTGTGGTCTGTAGACCTCTGTATACCTGAAACAAGTTCATCCTGGCATTGTAGAAAGTTGATTACATGTTCTCTTCCTGATGAGATTGTCCTTCCTGTTCTATTCATGAATAATCGAATTTCATCTGGTCATATGTATCCTGATTAGATTAGGTTAGAATGCCAGAATGAACTTGTTTCTTGTTTCTCACAAAATGGCGAGTGAGTTGTCAGCATATGCGTGTTATGCTGTGTGGTGTGTTTACTTTGCTTGTTGTGTGTCCTGTTTTATTCAAACTTTATGCACATCAACTGGATGTTTTTGGCTTTTGTGGCACATGTACAATGTTTCATAATCAGCAACCAACAATCTTCCTTGGGTTGCATAGCAACATCAACCTAGTCTGTCTCTCTCTCTCCTTTCCGATATATATATATATATATATATATATATATATATATATATATATATATATATATATCTATATATATCTATATTTATTTCGCTCTCTCATATATATATCATCTCTCTCTCTATCTCTCTCTCTCTCTCTCTCTCTCTCTCTCTCTATCTCTCTCTCTCTCTCTCTCTCTCTCTCTCTCTCTCTCTCTCTCTCTCTCTCTCTCTCTCTCTCTCTCTCTCTCTCTCACACACACAGTGTGGTTTCTTCCGTCGGGTCCAGTATGAAGACAAAGTTCCTCAGTACCATGCTGTGAAGATCCCCCGTCAAGACCGGCCCCAGTTCCAGCAGAAGGCAGGGATCCTCCAGAAGAAGGAGTGGGCCACACACTGGAGCGACGGAAGCTCCTGAACAACATCAACAAACAAGGACTAGAATAGCAGCAAACACCCATTCAACCCTATGGCACTCACTAACTCTTCAGTGGAACAAACGTGTGCAGACTGACTGTGTCACAACACTGTTGTGCACATTGAGGCTATGTCCCGATTAATCACCCTTCTTCTGAAGTGTGCACACTTCCCATCATGGATTTATCAATGGTGAAAACTGGCTCAAGCCGATGCTATTCTACTGTATTCTACTGTATTCTACTGTATTCTACTGTATTTTACTGTATTGTACTTTTAGAATGACTGGATCAATATTCTGAACTGCTACTGCTGACTGACTATCTGACTGACTATCTGACTGACTGACTATCTGACTGACTATCTGACTGACTATCTGACTGACTGACTATCTGACTGACTATCTGACTGACTATCTGACTGACTGACTATCTGACTGACTGACTGACTGACTGACTGACTGACTGACTATCTGACTGACTATCTGACTGACTGACTGACTGACTGACTGACTATCTGACTGACTATCTGACTGACTGACTATCTGACTGACTGACTGACTATCTGACTGACTGACTGACTGACTATCTGACTGACTGACTGACTATCTGACTGACTGACTATCTGACTGACTATCTGACTGATTATCTGACTGACTATCTGACTGACTGACTATCTGACTGACTGACTATCTGACTGACTATCTGACTGACTGACTATCTGACTGACTATCTGTCTGACTGACTATCTGACTGACTGACTATCTGACTGACTATCTGACTGACTATCTGACTGACTGACTATCTGACTGACTGACTATCTGACTGACTATCTGACTGACTGACTATCTGACTGACTATCTGACTGACTGACTATCTGACTGACTATCTGTCTGACTGACTATCTGACTGACTGACTATCTGACTGACTATCTGTCTGACTGACTATCTGTCTGACTGACTATCTGACTGACTATCTGTCTGACTGACTATCTGACTGACTATCTGACTGACTATCTGACTGACTATCTGTCTGACTGACTATCTGACTGACTATCTGTCTGACTGACTATCTGACTGACTGACTATCTGACTGACTATCTGTCTGACTGACTATCTGACTGACTGACTATCTGACTGACTATCTGACTGACTGACTATCTGACTGACTGACTATCTGACTGACTATCTGACTGACTGACTATCTGACTGACTATCTGTCTGACTGACTATCTGACTGACTATCTGTCTGACTGACTATCTGACTGACTGACTATCTGACTGACTATCTGTCTGACTGACTATCTGACTGACTGACTATCTGACTGACTATCTGTCTGACTGACTATCTGACTGACTATCTGTCTGACTGACTATCTGACTGACTGACTATCTGACTGACTATCTGTCTGACTGACTATCTGACTGACTATCTGTCAGACTGACTATCTGACTGACTGACTATCTGACTGACTATCTGTCTGACTGACTATCTGTCTGACTGACTATCTGACTGACTGACTATCTGACTGACTATCTGTCAGACTGACTATCTGACTGACTATCTGACAGACTGACTATCTGTCAGACTGACTATCTGTCTGACTGACTATCTGACTGACTATCTGACTGACTGACTATCTGTCTGACTGACTATCTGTCTGATTATCTGACTGACTGACTATCTGTCTGACTGACTATCTGACTGACTATCTGACTGACTATCTGTCTGACTGACTATCTGACTGACTATCTGACTGACTATCTGTCTGACTGACTATCTGACTGACTGACTATCTGACTGACTATCTGTCTGACTGACTATCTGACTGACTATCTGTCTGACTGACTATCTGTCTGACTGACTATCTGACTGACTATCTGACTGACTGACTATCTGACTGACTATCTGTCTGATTATCTGACTGACTGACTGACTATCTGACTGACTGACTATCTGACTGACTATCTGACTGACTGACTATCTGACTGACTATCTGACTGACTATCTGACTGACTGATTATCTGACTGACTATCTGACTGATTATCTGACTGACTGACTGACTGTCTGACTGACTGTCTGACTGATTATCTGACTGACTGACTGACTGACTGACTATCTGACTGACTATCTGACTGACTATCTGTCTGATTATCTGACTGACTGACTGACTATCTGACTGACTATCTGACTGACTGTCTGACTGACTATCTAACTGACTGACTATCTGACTGACTATCTGTCAGACTGACTATCTGTCAGACTGACTATCTGACTGACTGACTATCTGACTGACTATCTGTCTGACTGACTATCTGACTGACTATCTGTCAGACTGACTATCTGTCTGACTGACTATCTGACTGACTATCTGACAGACTGACTATCTGTCAGACTGACTATCTGTCTGACTGACTATCTGACTGACTATCTGTCTGACTGACTATCTGTCTGATTATCTGACTGACTGACTATCTGTCTGACTGACTATCTGTCTGACTGACTATCTGACTGACTATCTGACTGACTATCTGTCTGACTGACTATCTGACTGACTGACTATCTGACTGACTATCTGTCTGACTGACTATCTGACTGACTATCTGTCTGACTGACTATCTGACTGACTGACTATCTGACTGACTATCTGTCAGACTGACTATCTGACTGACTATCTGTCTGACTGACTATCTGTCTGACTGACTATCTGACTGACTATCTGACTGACTGACTATCTGACTGACTATCTGTCTGATTATCTGACTGACTGACTGACTATCTGACTGACTGACTATCTGACTGACTATCTGACTGACTGACTATCTGACTGACTATCTGACTGACTATCTGACTGACTGATTATCTGACTGACTATCTGACTGATTATCTGACTGACTGACTGACTGTCTGACTGACTGTCTGACTGATTATCTGACTGACTGACTGACTGACTGACTGACTATCTGACTGACTATCTGACTGACTATCTGACTGACTGATTATCTGACTGACTATCTGACTGACTATCTGACTGACTATCTGACTATCTGACTGACTATCTGACTGACTGTCTGACTGACTATCTGTCTGACTGACTATCTGACTGACTGACTGTCTGACTGACTATCTGACTGACTATCTGTCTGACTATCTGACTGACTATCTGTCTGATTATCTGACTGACTGACTATCTGACTGACTGTCTGACTGACTGTCTGACTGACTATCTGACTGACTGACTGACTGACTATCTGTCTGACTGACTATCTGTCTGACTGATTATCTGACTGACTGACTATCTGACTGACTATCTGACTGACTGTCTGACTGACTATCTGACTGACTGACTGACTGACTATCTGTCTGACTGACTATCTGACTGACTGACTGTCTGACTGACTATCTGACTGACTGACTATCTGACTGATTATCTGACTGATTATCTGACTGACTATCTGACTGACTGACTGTCTGACTGACTGACTGACTGATTATCTGACTGACTGACTGACTGACTGACTGTCTGACTGACTGACTGACTGATTATCTGACTGACTGTCTGACTGACTGACTGTCTGACTGATTATCTGACTGACTGACTGTCTGACTGACTGACTGATTATCTGACTGACTGACTGACTGACTGTCTGACTGACTGACTGATTATCTGACTGACTGTCTGACTGTCTGACTGATTATCTGACTGACTGACTGACTATCTGACTGACTGACTGACTATCTGACTGACTGACTGACTATCTGACTGACTGACTATCTGACTGACTGACTGTCTGACTGACTGACTGACTATCTGACTGACTGACTATCTGACTGACTGACTGACTATCTGACTGACTGACTGTCTGACTGATTATCTGACTGACTATCTGACTGACTGACTGTCTGACTGATTATCTGACTGACTGACTGACTGACTGTCTGACTGATTATCTGACTGACTGACTGACTGATTATCTGACTGACTGACTAACTAACCGGGGAGAATCCATATGTACCATGCCTTGCATTTGTTTTTTACAGACTGTAATACTGCACACAGACTTCTGACTCGATCAATACCAATCAGATTGATCAATACATATTGATAGACTGAACACTGACACTCAAATGGACTTCTACTGCTGTTTAGCGTTTTAATTTGAGTCACTGTAATACTACTGTTGATACAGCGCTAGAATGACAATGATCTGACAACACCAGCTCCCATTTCGATAAGACTGATCAGAACACATTAGTCTGTTGTCTTGTTGAAGTCCTTAGGGTCTTGTTCATTAGGACACACCATGGTAAAACGTTTTGCAACGGAAAACCAAAGCAAGTGTTTCTTACAAAGTTCAGATTGTCCCTTTCTGTTTTCTTCCATTTGATACCTAATGAACACTGCCCAGCCTTCTGACTGCAGCACTGCTATGGCCATAACATTGGAATGAGGTTGAATTGATTGTGTTGTGACTGTTTAGGCTGTAGTTTTGTTTTGTGTCGGTCGGCTGTGATGAACAGCCATTGAGGAATTCACAATAACAATCCACCACCTGAATAATGTTGAAAAACAACTTCAACGTTAACGACAATATCAACAGCTTCAGCTCATGGTAGGAGATATTAGATACAAACAAAGTTTATATTGTGGTTGAGTACCACATTGTTCAGGTACTTCACATATTCCCCTGCAGCCCCTTAGATGTCCTCAATAGTTTGAAACCTTGATGGGAAAGATGATTGTAAATAATAATTTATTACAGTTTGTATTTACATAAAGTGCCTTATGGCTTAATTCAAAAGAGAGAGAATTAATTGGTAGGAAGAGGATGATAATTAACTTTGGAGCTACTGAATGTTTACTGAAGGTTTACTGAAGGTTTACTGGAGGTTTACTAAAGCTTTACTGAAGGTTTACTGAAGGTTTACTAAAGGTTTACTAAAGGTTTACTGAAGGTTTACTGAAGGTTGAATAAAGGTTTACTGAAGGTTAAGGTTCATAATTTGCAGAGTGTTTCACGACACAGTTTAAAACCTTCAAGTAGGTCCTGGAGTTTTCTCTGGTCAGGTTACGTGGTCTGGAGAAACTCTTGGCCCCATCACCCCTGAAGTGAATGGATATGAGAAGTTGAGCAGTGAGACTATGGTGGAATATACAGTGCTGTACACACACTGAATATACAGCCCTGTACACAATGACTATACGGCCCTGTACACACAATGAATATACACAATGAATATACACAATGACTATACGTCCCTGTACACGTAATTAATATACGTCCCTGTTGTCTACTGGGCCTATGAGCATGTAGAGTCTACTTTGTGATTTAGAAATTGCTGGACAATCTTGTAATAAATGCATAAAAAATATATAGGTGTTGTTCAGCCTCATTTTTTTGGGGGTTGGTCCTTGTATTTCTGTCAAAATGCCTGAACCTGCTAAATGTCTTTTGGACACTAGATGGTGATAACACACTCTGGTTTGACTTGGCTTGGAAGGAGGGGATATACAGTACATATACAGTATACAAATCCCAAGAATACTTCAAATGTTTGTAAAAACTGTTGATATAGAAGAAAGTATTGCTTAGAGAATGTATGCAGAGGTATCCTTATTTAGAATAAATTGTACATTCAAAGTATGAAAGGATATGCTTTTTGTAATTGTAGACAGTATGGACTATGTAGTACTGAAAGACAGTTGGCTTTTGTTCCTGTTATCTTAGTTAAATAGAATTACCTGTATGGTTCAACGCACAGATAACAAAATGGCATTGACTGTTGATTTGTTCTAGTATGTTCTAGTATGTTCTGGTATATTCCGGTATGATCGGAGTATGTTTTCATTGAACTTTTATTTAACCAGGGTATTCTCATTGAGATAAAAATCACATTTCCAAGAGAGACCTGGACCAAGACAGCAGCAGCTTCAACACATACGTTTCAGACAGAAACAAGACATGGAGCAGAAGATCTGTCAGTATAACAAGCAGTGAAGAACATGTACACGACACAAGTCGGGAAGCATTAGGTCCTGTATGTAAAACTACTGGGCCATTACAGTATCAAAACTTCATCAGTGAAATAAAATGGTTCCTTATATAAAAGGCAATGCCGACTAAGTGACATCGGATGACAACTAGAAACAGCTACATGACTCAATCTGTTCATCTATTTCACCTTTGAACTCCTCCAGGGACACCAGGTCCAGGACATTTAGGTTGGCTTGGAGGGGCTGAGGGGCTGAGTACTGAAAGTTGAAAATACAGCTGTAGTGTTCGGGACTGTTACCTTAAAACAAGATCTGACATTTTATGTGTTTTCATTTCAAGCTAGAAGAGAGGTTGAGATAAAATGGCAGTTTTCCTGAAATTAATCTTATAAAAATAATATACCATCTGGGTTCTCCCCAAAAGAACGCAGGAGTGTCAATGCGACACCTTGTGGACTGGCTGAGGCACCTTGTGGACTGGCTGAGGCACCTTGTGGACTGGCTCCTCTCTCCTCTAGTCCATCTCTCCTTCTCTCTCTTCTCTAGTCCATATCTCCTCTCTTCTCTAGTCCATCTCTCCTCTCTTCTCTAGTCCATCTCTCCTCTCTTCTCTAGTCCATCTCTCCTCTCTTCTCTAGTCCCTCTCTCTTCTCTAGTCCATCTCTCTTTAAATCAAATTAAAGCCAGGCACCACACCCCAATACGGTATTTATTTTGGTCTACACACTGACAGGGCCCTACACACTGACAGGGCCCTACACACTGACAGGGCCCTACACACTGACAGGGCCCTACACACTGACAGGGCCCTACACACTGACAGGGCCCTACACACTGACAGGGCCCTACACACTGACAGGGCCCTACACACTGACAGGGCCCTACACACTGACAGGGCCCTACACACTGACAGGGCCCTACACACTGACAGGGCCCTACACACTCACAGGGCCCTACACACTGACAGGGCCCTACACACTGACAGGGCCCTACACACTCACAGGGCCCTACACACTGACAGGGCCCTACACACTACACACTGACAGGGCCCTACACACTCACAGGGCCCTACACACTCACATGGCCCTACACACTGACAGGGCCCTACACACTGACAGGGCCCTACACACTGACAGGGTCCTACACACTGACAGGGCCCTACACACTGACAGGGCCCTACACACTGACAGGGCCCTACACACTCACAGGGCCCTACACACTGACAGGGCCCTACACACTCACATACATTTATACTGACTCTACACCCACCCACTCACATACATTTATACTGACTCAACACACACCCACTCACATACATTTATACTGACTCTACA